>NC_068373.1:24335117-24607617 GCF_023724105.1 Carassius gibelio
AATAAACTATGGTGCTTAGCAAAGAAGTTCTGAAAAGTCTGTTTGATGTTGCATGCATCAGTATCGAATGAATACTAGTTAAGAACACTGCAAGAAATCTAAAGCACAAGACTATAGCCTTATGGCCCTGCAGATGTATTATTCACTAATCCAATCCCCTTTGGGTCACAGCAAGTTCGAACAACAAGCTGAGAGTTTGGCTGCTGTAAGTTTGCTGATCTGCAGCCAGCTCTAAGTCTAAGTGTGTCGATCTACTTGGAAGCTTCAAGATGCAGTCACGTTCAAATCAAGGCCACAGCTGGTTATGGATGGTGTGTCATTATGGGATAGAGTTATGACACACAGTCTAGCCTGAGATAGTTACACAAACACCTGACAGGTGACAGCTGCCAGCGACTCACTTAAAAAAAGAAATGTCTCCACGACTTCCACTATCTCATGTTTACGATCCCTTGAAACATATTCACAGGAATGTTGTAAGAAAACACTTTGTAGTATTTAAAAATAACTGCTATTGATGCTTTATTGAATTACAGATTTAATGAATCTATAATTGCACAGGTATAATGAGACTAACCACAACTTTTGGCATGTGTGTCAGCTGAAACAAGGATCCTAAATTGAGCCTCCTATTTCCATGGTCTTCCTTTCTCTCATCTGTTGATTAAACATGTGGGAAAAGTTTGTCCATGCCAACCAACTGCCTGCCTGAAAAAAACAGTACTGCATTTTATGGCAATATTTATTTGTTTAGCAGATGCCTTTGTATTGGGCTGCCCCAAAGCATGGCAACAGACTAGTAAAAACACAGTGCTAAAATTCATGCGAGACTCACAAACAATGGAAAACATCAGGTACTCATTTAACTACTTCAGACAGGGTTGTGTCAATATGCTGTGCCATTTATTACACAGACCTTGTAAATAAACAAAGTTTTCGGTTCAATGGCTATTGCCTCACAGACATGCATAAACGTGCCACCTAACTTAGCCACATCCGTTAAAGGGGTCACATGATGCGATTTCAATTTTTCCTTTCTCTTTGGAGTGTTACAAGCTCTTGGTGCATAAAGAAGATCTGTAAAGTTGCAAAGACTAAAGTCTCCAATCAAAAAATATATTCTTTATCAAAGTTAAGACTCTGCCACACCCCCTTAAACGGCTCATTCAAACACGCCCACAGCTGAATCAGCTACTGTAAGTATGTTTTGTTATTAGTTTAAGTATTTGCTGTTGAATGTTCAAATGCAGAGTTCTGCGTGTCGCGCGTATGTGAGAGAAAGAGAGGGTCACACAGTGGAGTCAGTTGTCTTAACCGTCCGTGGCTTGTGTACTGCAAACACATAGGACCTTCATCACTGTGTCTGTCACACCACTCCGTTCCCCTTTCAGGCTTGAACTGATGGTAAAACTAAGGACATTATTAACTCCCTTTACATTTATTTAGAAAGATAAATCTCGCGATTACCAACCAACATTACATTTCCGACAAGTGCTTGCAGTGTTCAGTCAATCACAATGCACTGTTTCAGTTGGCCAATCAGAGCACACTGCGCTTGTTGGAAGGAGGGACTATGTAGAAAACGATGCGCTTGAGAGTACAATAATGTACAGTATTGTAAAAATAATCTGTTTTTCGAACATTAAAGCATGTCAACATATTCTGTTACACCAAATACACAAGATTATGATCTTTAAAAAAAGCATAATATGACACCTTTAATGTTCACTGGTTTAAGTCCATCAGTTTGAGGTGAAATGGATAAGTGCATGCAGAAACAGGTCAGTAGGTCAGTGGTGTTTATATGACTGAGCAGCCATGTAATCTGCGTCAGGATAGGCCCAATTATCACAGGATGTTACCTTTCAGCCTTGCAAACGTCAGACATCTCATCTAAAACCATAATTCTGACTGCTGTCCAATCCAAAAGTCAAACAAAACAAGAAATTGCCCCGGACAATCTTTTGAAAAATGTACAAAACTGTTCAAAAGATTGGGTCGGTAAGAATTTTTTGTTTGTTCGTTTTTTGAAAGAAACAAATCCTTGTCATCAGCAAGGAAATATTAAATGGATCAAAAGTTACAATAGATTTCTATTTCAAATCTTTAAAGGGGGGGTGAAATGCTTGTTTTCACTCAATATCCTGTTAATCTTGAGTACCTATAGAGTAGTACTGCATCTTTCATAACTCCAAAAAGTCTTTAGTTTTATTATATTCATAAGAGAAAGATAGTCTGTACCGATTTTTCCCGGAAAAACACGACCGGCTGGAGGCGTGACGTGTGGGCGGAGCTAAATAATTACGAGCGCGAGTAGGCTTTTGCGTTGAGAGCTTTTGGAAGCTGTGACATTACCGTGGGGACAAAACCATCATCCAAAACAACCCACGGCTTACAGTCAGATTCAGCTGTTTATTTATGATCCAGAATCAGATCCCGAGGCTGAAACTGAACGAAAGCAGCAGCAGCAATGACTCGCTCCGAGCGGGGCTCGAACCCGGGTCTCCGGCATGGGAGGGGGACGCACTAACAAGGAGGCAGAGATATTTTAAGCAGTTTTACTCACCGCCTGCGTTTCCAACACACGATCGTGACCGTTTTTCGTTGGGATTGCATCATCCTTAAGAAATAAACGATACGCAAATCCGTCGTCAAACTGGGCCTTGTTTGTAAAACAAACATCTTCGAAATGCAGGGAACAAACAAAAACACTTGCACAACGTTGATGCTCTGTAAAAATAAACTCCATCCACTGGTCCCTTAATGCTGTTTTTTTTTTTTTTTTGGTAATCTGTTCAGGGTTGTCTTGCCCTGGCAACCAAAAACACACTTCTTTTGTGACTTTTCGCGACGCTCTCGCTCTGATCAGTGAATCGCTCTGATCAGTGAAATGTCTGTGCTCAGCCTCGCTATACGGGAGCGAACGCTCTTTCCGGCAGAAGTGGCCTCAGGACCCATATAAGGAAATTCCGCTCCATCTAACGTCACACAGAGCCATACACAGAGAAAAAACTTTCCGAAACTTGTGACAAACCGGAAGGAGTATTTTGGGAACAAAAATACTCCTTCAAACGTACAACTTAATTTTTGAAACTTTGTCCATGTTTAGCATGGGAATCCAACTCTTTAACAGTGTAAAAAAGTCAGTATGCATGAAATAGCATTTCACCCCCCCCCCCCCCCCCTTTAAAATTTTCAAAGAATCTCTCACTGTGAGAAATTCTGCAAGCAGAGTGATAGAAATGGTAAAATGGTTACTGCGGTGATATTGATATCATGGTGAATATCTCATAGGTGGAAAGACCTCTCAGCCAATCAGATTCGAGGACCAGAAAACTGTCGTATAATACAGTTTTACTGTATTTTGATTAAATAATTCCAGCCTTGATGAACATAAGCACATTACAAAATCTTATTGACCATCACCATTTATCTCTTGAAAATTAAAAGGAAAAAGAAAAAAAAGAAAGAAAATGAAAAAAAAAAATTTAAAGTAATTTTATAATCCTGTAAAGTGACATATCTTCTCTGTTAATATGTTCAAACTCTACACATCATTAAAAACTATACACATGAAAATAATACAATACAAAAAGGTTGCTTACAATAGTTTTAGATGATGTATAGTGTGTCACATTGCAATGTCACAATTTGAAATGTCATATCTACCCTCTAACAGCTGAGATAATACAGGTACCTTGTGCTCAAAGTGACAATATAACTTGTGTACCAAATACTTGGAATGAAATTCTAAAGGGAATGAGTAAAACAGAGAGCATTGTTAAATATCTGCTAAATGTCATTGTTAAAATATTCTCTGACTTCAGAGAAATTCACATGACAGTAATAACAGTGGCCTAATAGTCTGAGGACAGGAGGAGAAATGCCTCCTCTTAGTGAGAATTCTTTCAGCACATTCCCAAGATACCCAGCTCATAGTGAACATATTCTCAAATGCTCTCAAAACAAAGCATCCCTGATGCAGACCGTCATGTTATTTCTTAAGGAAATACAAAATAAATTATATTCATACATTTTATGACATTGAACCAATAACATTTCATACTAACTAAAATATTCAGTCAAGCACTGTAAGAATACCAATGTTTGAAATATTGCATGGGAAATGATTATGCCTTCAAATGACCTTAAATGGGCACAAAGGCAATGTGTTTACAATGGCATCAGTGGTAGGATAGCAAAAGAAAAAATAAACATGCCCACTATAAACCCTGAGCTAACAAGTCCTTTGCAAAGTAGGCCCTTTTCTACTGAAATCTCCTGAAATCTAGGGAATGTTCCTCCACCAGCATCATGAAGAGGCCTGGGGCAGGTGGATGGACGCAATGTTGAATATCCGGAACCAATCCAGAAGCAACATGCTGATGCTCTGTATATCCGCCAAGAGCCAAACCTGAGCCAATTCGACAAATTCTACATTCATCAGAGGTTGTGAAACCCAAGGCGGTGCTACAGTACCTGTTTGTTTTATTCACCTGTACGCTTCAGCCAAGTGCTACTCTCACAGATCTCCCTGTAGCTATGTTACACCTGTCTGGGTGTGGCCATCTGGCACATCTCAAAATGCTTAATCTTGGGGCTTATAAAGTGAAGACGGCTTTCCAGCATCACCTCAAAGAGCTGCTGAACAAATTCAAATCTGTAGCAAATGCAAATTACTTCGAATGCTTGATGAGTGAACCTACTCACCCCATAAACACATTTATGTGTACACCTAGCACTTGTTCTAAACAGATAGTTCACCCAAAAAATGAAAATTCTGTCATTATTCACCCACCCACATCTTTCCAAACCTGCAAGAATTTATTTCTTATGCACAACACAAAGGAAGATATTTTGTCCAAAAACAATGCAATCAGTTCACACTTAAATACATAACTTTATACCAAAGTGTACTTCTTTATCACAAGGTTATCAATTTAATAAAAATCTCTCATCGAGTTTGTTACATTACATCCCTCTTTCCCTACGCAGGAGGCTTCCAAAAGAGGTTGGAAAAACAAAACTATGAACCAACTCATACATGGCAAGTACAAACCGAATTCTGGAAATGTTGGGACGGTTTTTTAAATTTGAATAAACTGAAAACTAAAAGACATTCAAATCACATTTATTCACATTAGAACACAGAGAACATAATAAATGTTTAAATAGAGAAATTTTTAACTTCTATCCACTAAATTAGCTCATTACAAATTCGATGCCAGCTACAGGCCTCAAAAAAGTTGGCACTAGGGCAACAAAGGTCTGTTACATGATCAGCTATGAAAGGGATGTCTTAGAGAGGCAGAGTCTCTCAGAACCAAAGATGGGCAAAGGACACAATCTGTAAAAGAGTGTGTTAAAAAATTGTGGAATACTTTAAATGTCTTCAATTTCTTCAATATCAAATTGCAAGGGCTGTGCAAACCTCATCATCTACAGTGCATAACATCATCAAAAGGGACAAGACTGAAGACCTTTGTTGGATACCCGTGGTCTTTGGGCCCTCAGACGAAACTGCATCACTCATCGGCATGATTTTGTCATTGACATTACTAAATGGGCCCAGGAATACTTCCAGAAAACACTGTCGGTAAACACAATCCGCCGTGCCATCTGCAGATGCCAACTAAAGCTCTATCATGCAAAAAGGAAGCCATGTGTGATGTGTGGTCCAGAAGCGCTGTCGTGTCCTTTGGGCCAAGGCCATTTAAAATAGACGAAGAGTCTGGGTGCTGAATTGGCCTGCCTGCAGTCCGGATCTTTCACCTACAGTATAGAGAACTTTTGGCACATCAGTAAATGAAAAATATGTCAAAGACGACCATGCACTCTTCAACAGTTGGAAGTCTATATCAGGCAAGACTGGGACCAAATTCCAACACCAAAACTCCAGGAAAACGTCTTCAAACTGTTGTGACAAGAGGAGATGCTACACCATGGTAAACATGCCCTTGTCCCAACTATTTTGAGACCTGTAGCAGGCATTAATTTTGAAGTGAGCTCATTTGTCCATAAAATTGTCAAATTGCTCAGTTGAAACATTTTTCATGTTCCATTTTGAATAAAATACTGGCTCATGTGATTTGAAATTCTTTTAGTTTTCATTTTATTTAACTTTAAAAAAACGTCCCAACATTTCCGAAATTTGGGTTGTACTATTTTTAGTATATTATATGATTACTATTCCGATCTATCCAATTAAACTCTGAATGAACCAGTGCAGTGCTTTGGTTGAATTCTATTAAAACATTGTTACTGATCTAATGTTTACACTCTATGCACTAAAATCTGCAACATGATACATTGTGGTTTATACTGGCTGCACTAGCCATGAACATCCTTTAAGCATCAACCTTGTGTTCCTGCCGTCTCCACAGTTCTCACATTGTCCTGCGTCTTTATTTACTGAAAGCAGTTCACTTGGGATAGGAGTCTTGGAAAAATTATTAGCTGTAAAATAAACTATAATTTGAGGGAACTCCCTTTAGTGTTCATCAGTCTGACTCGAGACACATTGACTCGAAAACCACAGGAATATTTACCAAACCATGAGAATTACTCCGGCAGTCCGGCAGTTTCTCTCTAGAGATTTTCAAAACATAAGACCACAAACTAATATACATTTGCTTATTATGAAACTTATTATGGAACACCATTGTAATTTTACCTACAACTGGAGAGTACTAAATCTGTGAAAAACAACATTTAACACCCTTCTGAGGCTGGATATAATTGAATTACTGGTCCTGACCCCTGACCTCAAGGGGCCTGGAGCCAAACCCAGTAGACAGCAGAAGCAATGAAGCGAGGAGAGATAGGACAATGCAGCCTAGACATGGCCAAAGGCACTCCAGAAACGCTCTCAGCTCACCACACCTCAGCCACAGTCAATCTCGATTTACACACTTTAACACTCTTTCCATATTAGGCAAGCACAAAACACAGTTAAAATCTCAGATTTCCTTCTGTGTTGTGTCCGATCCGATTTCACCTCATTTGTCTTTCAACATAGTCTTTTATTTGCTCATACTTTTCCAAGTGAGCATAAGATGATTGCTTTAGCGTGGAAGTAATCAACCTCTAATCTCCCAAATGGACTAATGCTAAATGGAACACATGCAAAAACTGCTCTACAAAAATGTTGAGAGCTTGGAACATAAACGTGACTGAGATTTGATGTTTGGAAGTCGTTCAGAAGGCTGTTAGAAAAAAAAAACTGGAAGCTGCCCCACCGCAGCAGCAAACTCTTTCCCTCTAAGAGTAAAGCTCCTCTAATAGCACAGTTTGGACGGAACGAGATTGTTTATTACCACCCCATTTCCCGCAACTTGCAACTGTGCACTGTGGGCACTGACCGCTGTACTGTATCCAGCATACTTAGAGTGTGGGAACTACTGAGTGGACGGCACTATTGTGCCAAAGAGCTGAGCATCATTACACATCAGTCACACATTCTTCTGCCTGTAAAGTTTGTTCTGTGGTATTTGTTCACTGTGAGACATCCAGCAAGGTCCACTGTAAGCAGGTCCACAAAGGTAATACCTGCATCCCTCTGTCCCTCGCTGAACACCGCCCCATTATACACATTAAACACGCAGACCCTCCCCTGACCAGACAGAGCTTTGTATTATGCAGTTTCTAAGCTTTAAATAATGTACAGCAACTGTAACTAAAGGTTTAGTCACATTTACCTCTGTTCAATTTTCATTGGTGAAAGCCAGTCATTTCAATAAGTATCAACATGATATGGAATTCCTTGAGATTGTGAAAGGTTTCCCTTCATAGTGGCTTCAAGTGTATTATTGTAAATTAATAGGGTGTTTTTTGTTTTTTTTGACTTTGTCCCAACAAGCAACTGCGGGTTACTTTAGAACAAGGGTATCCATTCCTGTTCGTAAAGGACCAATGTCCTGCAGAGTTAAGCTCCAACACTTTCCTGGAAGTTTCTTATCTGAAGACCTTGATTAGCTGGTTTTAGGTTTATTTATTTGGGGATGGAGCTAAACCTTACAGGACAGTGTTCCTCCAGGAACAAGTTTGGACACCCCTGCTCAACTGGGCTAGCCTGTAAATACAAATTTTACCATGAATTTTAGATTTTATTTCTGATTTGAAATATGTTATTGGGGATCATACTTTGATTAACAGCCTTCCCCCATTCAAACATATAAGTGCTGCACTTGCATGTCTAGAAATTGATTTTCCGGGTGGTTACAAATATGGCGGCAAAGTAAATGACTTGGGGACTTTATTTGAAGAAATCATAAGAAAGATCTTTAAATCATGAAAGATCATAAGGCCTTTGATACGAAATACAGTATTAAGTCATATAGAAAAGAGGATGGAGCTCTGCTTCTGTGAGCCAGATGTTTGTATTGTTTCTGGATGGAGGACACAGTTCGCACAGCAGCACTGATGGCCAAGTTCCTCAGCAGCAGGGAGGCATGTCTGTTTAGAGTAAGAAAGGGCTTTTTGGGGCTTTTTTGAGTGGAATCTCCCATCCTTATTGGCCTCTTGTCTTTACATATCCTCATGCATACTGTTTCGTGTATTTGTTTGTTCAGTTGGCTCAAAAGGAACATGCATGGCTGCTATGCTCCATGAGTTCCCAAACAGGCTGTGTGAAAGGTGAGGTTTGGGGATGGCAAGGACCAGGCATGGACGAGGCACATGTGATAAACATAAAGAGAAGATGCAACATAAGAAATAGTCCTTCCACAGCACTCAAGGCCTTTTTTGAAGATGAGACAGATCGACTGAATATAAATATAGGGAGGAAGAGGGAGGAAAGAATCCCAAACAGAAAAAAATGCCTTTGTTCACCATGTGAGACATGACAACACACTGTGGCTGCAAAGTCCTAAAGTTAAACACATGAACTAACACCAGACTTTCTTGGGGCAATCAAATACCCGACAGCTGACTCAACTAACCACATCCTGCTCCGTCATATCAGAAACCACTGCTGCACCAGACAGGAGTGATACCACTGGGACTGCACATCTCACATCTTCTCTGCAGAAATACTCTAAGAAAGTCTGACTTATATGACCTGATCAACATATACAATGAATTCATTGCAATTATTAATTAAATCTATGTCCTCTTTTTATGTCCACTTTTTGCTTTAATGTCACTAGCACTCAAGCTACTTACATAAACTGTTTGTGTAAAATGATGATCTGGATGAACTCGATCTCCACTGCCTGTGCACGGAGTCAAGTGATCCAATGTTACTTTGCTTAGTTAATTAGTGATCTAGAAACAATAAATATCTATTTTATATCATAATGCTTCCTTTGTTAATTTTTGAAAATTCTAAAACTTTATTTGCAGGTTTCATTGGAAAAATGTATAAGCCTACATAGGTTACACACCTAACTTTAAAGGACATGTGAGCATCAGAAGCTTAGTTGCAGTTATTTTAGTATCATTAAGATACTATTATAGTTTTTATAAACATTTTGAATCATATTTTACTTTATATTTTCCACTTTAATTTGTCAGATCTCTAGTAATTTTGTTGTGTATTTTTTATTATTATTATATATTATATATATATATATATATATATATATATATATATATATATATATATATATATATATATATTACGGAAGTTCTAAGCGGCCATTATAATATTTTTTCTTCTCGTTTTCTCATTATAATGACTTAATTTTCTCGTTATCTCGACATAATGAAGTTCATTTTCTCGTTATAACGACTTCATTTTCTCGTTTTCTCGACATAACGAAGTTCGTTTTCTCGACATAACGAAGTTCGTTTTCTCGTTATAACGAACTAGTTTTCTCTAAGAAGTTACAAAACTGCGCCAGCAGGTGGCACTATAGACCTGAATATAACTGATGGGGTGCTGTATACTATACACTTTACTGTACGCGGACCTTCCTCGTGATCGCTATAATTTTTGCAGTCTTCATTACTGACATTTAATTAATTCATAAATGTTAAATATGCTTGAATCATTATGAATATTTTGTGTATTAAGTTCCTGCTAGATGCATGAGTTTCACCAACGCGTTCTGTGTCATAAAATAACTGCTTATCAAAACCAAGGTTGACATCACTGTATTCTGTTTATCTACAGTAGGACGGGATTTAACGATGTAGGCTGATGTGCTTCTTTTCCTTATTACTAATCTTTATTGTTAACCATATTAATGAGAAATGTGATATATATGTAAAATCCATAGGCTTATTTAATTCAGTTTTGTTCTATAATGTTGTAATTGTTTTTTTCTACACACACACACACACACACACACACACTACATGTACACATGGACGCTCTTTTCAAACAGAAGCTTGTAACACACATGATATCTGCCACATCATATAATGACTACTACAAATTACAAATTATATATAATTTTAATTCAAATAAAGGGAAAATGAAAAGTGAGTTTAATCCAAGCAGCTCTAATTTCGCGGTGTTGCCATTTAAACATGTTAATTACAAAAACAAAACGTTCGTTGTACTGTCTCTGGAAAAATCAACAGTGATTGATCAGCCTTTATTTATATACAGTATCGTAGATGTTATTACCTAGGCGAAGCTAAATTTGCTGAAATATAGGCTACAGTAAGAGCGCCTGCATGGTTGTCCATCAGATGCCTGTCAAAGTTGAGTTCGTTACTATAGCAACAGTAAAACTGTCATGTCGTTATAATGAGAAAACAAACTTTCGTTATGTCGAGATAACGAGAAAAATAAGTCATTATAACGAGAAAACGAACTTCATTATGTTGAGATAACGAGAAAAATAAGTCGTTATAACGAGAAAACGACTTTCGATATGTCGAGATAATGAGAAAATTAAGTCGTTATAACGAGAAAACAAAAAGGAAAAAAAAATTATAATGCATGGCCGCTTAGAACTTCCGTAATATATATATATATATATATATATATATATATATATATATATATATATATATATATATATATATATATATATATATATATATATATGTCCATATAGTTTATATTAATTTTAATTTGTTCTAGCACATCAAGTTAAACTACATTATTTGTCACATACTACATAAAAGACCAACACCATTTTTTGCATAAAAAATACATTATTAATGTAGGGCACACCCATATTTCTGACATCAAAACAAGTGTTCAGGTGAAACTGCCCACTTCTATGCAGTCTGATCTGGGTTATGGTGTTGACATATGTGGCCAGCTGGAGTGGGTCAGGAAGCACTCATTCACCTATATCTCAAATCAATGTCAAACTGTTTCACAGCAAACCGACATGATTCACGTGTAAACTCAAACATTACATGACAGTCAAAACTCAAACATGAATTTCCTTCCTTGACTATTCCATATTTGTGAGTCAGGTAATTAAACCTGTTAGGTCAATTAACCTAATAGAGCTTTCTAAAAACAAAAGAGTTGTGAAAGCAATTAAAATGGGTATAATAGAAAAACATAGTACCACAGCAAGTGTTGTGAATTGTAACACCATCAGCTGAAGCTATTAGAGGGGACCACCACCCTCCTGAGGTGACAACTTATGCATTACTTTGTTCAGGATAATGGATGTTAAATGACAGAATTACAGTTTGAATCAACAAGTTTGTGTATTTAATTTGAAATATAACCAAAACCATTGAAAAAGAAAATGGACAATGAGGGTTTTAACACAATTCCCAATATACTTCTAATGGAAAGATTGCCCAGATGGTGTATGGAGCTACATTTCACATCAAACGGTCTAATTGTTTACATAAAAAGAGGGTGGAGTTCGGCAGGGTTGTGATGGGGATGGCAAACATTTCTGAGCATGTAAATTTGATTAATGGAAAATGTATGACCGAAAACTCCCAAACTCAGTTAAAAAAACAGCTTCCATTATTAGAAAAGACATTATAAGCTATATTAATTGTTATAAATAAGGCGCAATCCATGTTTAAATACTAAACACAGCTGCAAAACCACGAATAAATCACGGGAAAAAAATCAATATACAGTATAAACTAAAGTAAAGTGTGTTGGAAACCGGCTTTTTAGAAAATCTTAAAGTTGTATTAGAGGCTGTCAATCATCCTTATACCCACTGAACAAGTTCAAACCAGCGGAACATGGTCAACATTTATCTCAAGCTTCCTCCACATTCACGAGAGCTCGTAATAAAACGATTGAGGTAAACAACTCTAAGAGACACGCGACATTCCCGCAAATTCACACGATAACAAAACATGCTGCGCAACTTCTAAAGCACGGGTTATCGACTCGCAGCGGCATCTGTAACAAGTGCACAGGAAATAAGTATGTGCCAACCTAAGCTTTCAAACTCTGAAAATGTTAAGAACAAAAAAGCACTGTTAAAAACTATTGGTTGAAGTTTAAATGTAGGCTACTTTACCTGCATGCGTCGTTGTGGTGCAGAGAGAGAGAAGCAGCGGCAGTATCGCGCAGAACGCAGTCTCCTTCAGCCGCCTCATGTTCAGGACCCGTTACCTCAGGACCCACTCAAGCGCTTGGAGATTACGACTGAGAAAGCCCAGGAGCCATAAGCGTACAGAGAGAGAGATAGAGAGAGAGGCAAGTGCTGCTGCGGTCCTGGTCTGTAGTATTTCCTTGAGTATCCTCCTCTCCTCCAAGACCGCTAAACTCTGTCCCTCTCATTTAGTTTCTGCCTTCTCTCACTCCTTTCCAAACTTTCTCCCACGTCCCTCCTCTCCCTCCAATGATCTCCAGAATATATATATATATATATATATATATGATTAACTGGTCAGATTCAAAGACCTTCTTAAAACCAGCCAAGCTAAAATCCAAATGTATAGCCTACTCAATATTTACTCAAAATGAGAAATAATATATACATGCATATACATATGAACGATGAAGCCTTGAACTTCATAGTAATAAAAGAATGAGAACTTGAATACTTTCGGTCAGTTAATGAAGCGTAGTGGGAACAGTGGAAAGGTTATCTGCTGATCTCGCTCCTCTCAGACTAACAATACACCCCCAGCAACAAGATCGTGTCTCCATGATACTCACAAGGTGGACGGTGGCCCCGGGCCACTCCGACTGGCACTAGTATTTATCTTAACACATCAAATCAGATTACAGAATGATTATCTGTCCATTATTCACTCTCTTCAAAATTCAATATGGGAAATCATGTCTTATGACATTGTGCTTTTTTCCATGCCAAGGCTGAGATGCTTTGCATATAAAGAAGGGAAATCCCACCAGGGCCTACTTTCATTGTCACAATGCATACTTTTTATATTGCCTGTAAATTTTGCAAAGCCGCTGAGGCACTTTGGCCAGAAATTCTGCTGCGGCTATTGTTTGGACACGCAGACTGACAAGCCTTTACAGGATGGAATCCTCTAATTGAGAATAATTAATGGAGCTGACATCACCATAACCCAGGCTATGACAGACCTTTGTGGAGGAGCCAGCACTAATAAAGTTTAAAGAGAAACAGAAGAAAGTAGGAAAAGTGATGCTCTTGATCCTCCTTGGGGGAAAAACACAGAATACAAGATTGGGGGAAGTGTGGGACACACTATGAAATGTAACAAGTTTTATTTTCTTCATTTTCTCTCAGTTGTATCCTGCATCCCCCTCACAGCATGACCTTGTACATATTTGTCATACAGGAAATGCTTGCTGCTCTCAGGTCACTTTGCACATGTATCTCTCTGATTCATACAAATGATTCATGCTGAATATTATAAATGTTCATCAGCATTGTTTGGCTTCTAAGGAACCTATCGAAATTAAATCTTCTGTGCAATACAAAAAGAGATTAATGTTTAGTTAACAAGAGCCTTTCTCAAGAAACAATCTAGTCTCAGTGATAATCCACCCTGTGGGCGTGAAGATAAACATGGGATGGATTTGGGAAGTGCACAAAGGGAAAAAAAGACATTACAGCCTCTGAGATATTCAGATATCTTTACAGATCTCAGCTGATCCTCTGTGTAAACTCTGTACTCTAACACACACTTTTACCTCAATTTAGTCATAAGATAGACCTGCATTGCTTGTGGTTTTAGCAGATAGTTACTAAGAATGAAGTTGGACATTTAAGCAGAAAGTGAGAATTGATTCTATCAATGATTTTCAAGCTCATTTAAATTGATGAACATGGCCCCTCAGATTTTGCTCCAAGTGTATTCTGAATTTTTCCCAGAAAAGGAGCTTATTTTAATTGAAAAGTTGCTGTTTTCCACACAATGAAAATGCAAGCAGATCATTGCCTGTCAACCATAGCTGGTAAGCAAGCATGCAAGCACTTAATTGAATGCTTACATTGATGTGTGCTTGTAGTGTACTTTATATATATACATATACTTCCATATAAAATGTGCACTTTATAAAGTCCAATTAATAGTGGTTGTTTTTTAAAATCCTTGTTTTTTTTACTTTTATCATGGTTTAAAGAAATATTTTGATGTGTTGAAATATAATTTTAATTATAGTGTTATTCGATATTACATTTAAAGTTAATAAATTAAAAAATCTATTTGATTTAAAGTATATTTTAGATTACCTAAATGTTTGCAGGTACATTTGGCAGTGCAGTTTAAACATATTTAAAAGACAATACAAGTAATTATTTAATTAAAGATGTCAAAACAATTCTGTAGTTCAGCAAACTACATGGAAAAGTTCAGCAAAATGTATTTTCATTTAATTGCAATTAACATGCAATTAAGTGATAACATTGCATTCAGTTCAGATTCAGTTCTTTCTGTTATACTCCTTTCGAAATTATTATAAAGTTTACTAGTTTTTTTATTTTTTTTTATTTATTTTTTTTGTATGGTGCACATTGAATACTGATGTACTTCTACTACTTTCCTTTCCTTTTGGTTTTAAAGAAACCTTTCTTCACTCATTTTCATTTGGACATTTGGACTCCACTGGACAAAATCAGTCTCTGAATTTGAGAAAGAACTCCGCTCCAACAAGGAGAATCACTTTACACACCCAATCCCTATTCACCGTCCAAACAAACTTCTTAAGAAAGTTTCTCATTTCTAAGGAACACGTTTATGCAAAAATGACTTTGAAGTTGCTGTTCATATAAATGCATCACTCAAATTTGAGTTATTCCCTGGAAGCTGAAAGTCATCAAAACCAAAGTCTCTTCAAGCCACATGTTAGGAATTAAGTTGTGAAAGACCTTGCTGAGAGTAAGAGTGTTGATCAACACATAATTCATGCACTGAAGGCCTGTATTACTCTCATTTCAAAAATAGAGAGCTTTGCATTTATATTGTGTTTATTGGCTTCATGTTGCATTTGGCACTTTGAATCATTGAAATATGACCACCTCTTTTGTCTCCCTGGGTTCATGGAACATATGGCACACCATGCAGTTACATTAAAGCACATCTGTGACTTGATACAAATCAGTCTCGTGTAACAGTCCAGAAACTTATAAGAGCTGGCAGGGAATTAAACCATTCAAGATTTCCTTGAGGAGGAACAACAGACAGCCACCCATAGAGTGTGATAAAGAATCTCAGAGGTCTCCATGTTGACCGCACTGCTTCTATGTCTAGAGGTCATTTCTGTGACATATGTCTGATGGGCACTTGAGTAAAGTGCTCTTGCTTATCTGCAGCATTCATCTACACTCGTCTCTTCCTGTGGAGTCTCCATGAGTTAGTGATGGTTCAGATTGGAGACTTTCATTACAGGGAACCTCAGATAAGAGAAGAACTTGTGGAATGACGCAGGTGAGATACTGCTGCCATATGAGCCGGGAATGACAATACAGGGATGAATAAAATCATTAATGACAGAAAGAAAAAGCGAGGGTGATCCAGACATCTTGGAATAACAACTGTTTTCTTTTATGCTTCAGAAAAGTGGAACGTGCTGGGACAGGACAGCAATTTGTCAAATAAGAGGAAAATATGCATCTGATGTTTCAAAGTAATAAAGCGAGTCTCCACTGCTGCCAACAAATAATTTGAGGGATTTTGAGAAGAAAAAATGTCTTTGAAATTATTCTTTTGTTGATGGGAGTCTTTTCATCCGTTGAGAATTTAATCCTGTTATCACAGCACTGAGATATAAACGGTAATACATGTTTGAATTATCATTGAATGTATTGGCAAATTTTCCTAGGTCCAAAAAGATATGGGGACCTGACCATAAATATTTTGATTAATAAATGAAGCAGAAAACAGTCTTGGAAATACAGATTTCTTGAATCATATAACCTCACAAAATCTAAAACATCCAGAAACGACAATGCATGTGGAGATGACATTGAAACAACTTTTGTGAAAAAGAAGCATGTTTAATTCTATTGCATCTATATGCTTTGAAGTATTTTTCAACTCTTAAAAGTATATCTCATTATTCTTTTTTGTCATATATAGAAGTACACTTATGTGATGTCTATCATACTAAAGCACATTCTAAATACATGATTATAATTCTAACTGTAGTGTGTTATTTGATATTACATTTACAGTGAATACATGACAACAGAATTTACAAAATGCTTGTAAGAACACTTTAATCATATTTCAAAGACAATATAATTATCAAATTCCATACAAACATGTACTTTAAGATAAAAAAATTAACACTCAGCTAATTGCATTTAATATACATTTAAACTATAATACACTTTTGCAATTAACATGCAATTAAGTGTCTGAAAACATTACATTCACTATGCACATAAGAATTTTCCTTTAAAGTACTTATTAATAAATGCAAGCTCAAGGGGAAACAGACAAATTACATGAAAAAAAGCAACAAACTCATATTGATTGCTCATCCAATCGCATAAGTGCTGATTTGACAAGCATGCCCCGAGTCCTTGAGGGCAGAGCTGTCAAAGCTACTGTAGTGAGCTGTAGATGTATGACAGACGTCCTGTGAACTCCCACTGTTACATATCTGCTTTATATGCATGATGTGAGGAAAGATCAATGAGAGGAAGCCAGCTAAGAGAAACGCTCCTGGATATGTCTACAATCAGTCAGCTATGACCAATGATTTACTGACTGGCACCCATAGGAATATATGATCCACATCAGATTCCCTCCAGCCCTGCAGCCTCTGATCTCTCCCTGACTTCTTATGTAACCTCCTCATGCATGCTCCTATCAGATTCAATCACAAATAAAACCACTTTAGAATAGGGAACACTTCTTCACTATTAACTACAACTTTTCCCTCAATCAATTACTAACTTATTAATAGTTAATAAAAGAGTGTTTTTTAAGTTTAGGTATTGGATAGGACTGGCGATGTAGAATAAGGCATTCATATGTGCTTAACTAGTACTAATAAATGGCTAATATTAAACTAATATGCATGCTTATAAGCAACTAAGTGTAATAAAGTGTAACACCTTAAAACAAATAATAGGCTATCATGATGTAATCTATTTAACATCAATGTTCTTCCTAATTCCTGGGTAAGTTCCCACACAGATCTTCTCACGATCATTCATCAAGTGTCTGAGAAGAAACAAATGTCACAGCTATTGAGGGGTCATCTTTAGGATGAAGGGTGTTGTGTGTGTGGTGGGGGGGGGGGGGGGTTAAAAGGAGGTGGTCTGGATTGTGCTGAGGAAAACTATATAGGTGTCGATTTGATAAGAATATTGTAAACACCTGAAATTGCTCAATTAAACATCTTTAGTATCATTTGTTTTATTTTCCAACAGTTTAATCACCCAAGGCTCAAAGATGTGCAATTATAAACTACTAAATGAAGGGTCCCGGGGGTCCCCCTTGCACTGACCTCATAAAAAAACACTTAATACCCCTTAAAGAAGTAGAAAATATTCAATTCTTAAGGAAGAGGGGGACCAGACTTCCTGTAATGGAGCACAGCTCTTTCTTGATGTGGAAAATGCCTGCTGTATCAAGACACAACAGATTTTTCCACCTCAGTTTTGGTCTGGATTGCTGAGTTCGAGGGAGGAGTTCTTAGTGTGTGGTTTATTTTGATCATTACCATTGTGGTGATGTCTTGAACCATTAGCATGCAGGATCATTTTTTTTAATGAGCCGGTAAATCAATAAGCACTTCCAGACACAAATGCAGTGTTGTCATCTATCCCGTGCTTCGTTTCTCCTCGTTTGTCTGCCCACTTCCTAAAGCTTTCCATTCTTTTTCTTTCTTCTGTCCTTCTTATGTGAGCTCGCCTCCTTTTTTTAAAAAAAAAAGGCACATATTCTTTTTCGTCATCCTTCCCTTTTCTTCTCCCTGCTTTTGTGGAGTTTGCATCCCACACCTCCTCAGCAGACAACAAACAAAAGAGCAGAAAGCACCACTCTTGACCTGCAGCAAACATTCTTGTGACTGTGTCTCTAACTCGCCTCCAGTTGCCCAGAAAAAAGCCTGCAGTCTTGTGTGCTTTACAGTCAACACATAAGAACTACTTCTCACTCTAACAATTTCACATTCGACTTAATTAATCGCATAGAAAACCAGCTGTGCATAGTAAACATTTCATTGCAATAGTAACCATTTCATTCATGGAATGCATATAGGAATGCATTATAATGCAAAATCATTATAAAACAACAACCACCGTGTGGCTTTTGGATAAATATTCAAAAAGACCAGATTTAAAATCTATTAAATTTAAATTTTATTAATTTGCTTTACTTTTTGTAATACATTTTATTTTAATTTAATTTAATTAAAAAAAAAATTTTACATTTAGTTTAGTTTTATTTTATTTTATTTATTTTTTATTTTATTTTATTTAGTAATTTAATTAATGCAGTTTATTTAATGCATTTTCTAAAATCTTCAGAATCTTTTTTAGGTAAAAAAAGAAAAGAAAAAAAGTGTTTGACTAAAACACTGTGGCCAAAACTTTTTTCCCACTGAAACAAAAAAAGCAATTATCATGAAACCTTATCATTATGTCAAACATGCTCTTTCCACACAATAAAAATGCTCTAGCTGTCAAGTTCAGTTGGAGTCTTTCTTGGTTTATTAATAAGAAGATTATATATTTGGTTTGAATTTTAACCTTTGTCTCAATGCTCAATAAATGAAACCTGTGTCACTAGACTTGCGCATCTAAAACAAAATGTTTTTTTTTTTTTAGGAATTTCTTATCTCATCAAGTGCAACAAGTGAGCCAAGGGGAAAAACTGCATTATGCTCCTGTGCTGGTCTATGGGAACCCATCTCCACAGACAGGAAACCAGAAAGCCACTGAACTCAACTTGGGTGCAGTCATAGGTAGTAGATGAAGGGTCAAAGGTCATATCCAGACAATATAACAGTCAAACAAAGTAACAAATAATGCATTCTAAATGTAAATTCGGCATTAAGCTGATGTGGACCCACAGTGAGAATGAATGCAGCCAGAAAGATAGAGCGTGGTTGTACTGTAGGACGACAGCAAGCAGAGGCCTGTACTGCCACTTATTCATTCAACACACACTCTCCTTTTCTCTTTATCCCTCTCTAAACCTGTGTGAGATGCCAGAGTGATAGCTTAGAGGCAAAAATTCCCTCGCTGGCACTCAGCTTCATCCATTTACTTCTTTTACTTAACACACACCTGTCTACTTTCTCCTAAAACAGAGGAAAGCACAGTATGAAGCCTCATGCATAGCTATCCTCTCATCTATCCATTTCCCTAGAGCAAATTTGGAAATTAACTGGTTAAATCTGAGCAAGGAGAATTTAAAAGGTAAATTCACCAAAAGATTTATCAGCTTGTAATTTCTTTCTACGTGCATTAATAAAACTTATGTTGATGGGCTGTATCAACCTCTAATTCAGCTGTATTGCATTTCCTTCAGTTGGATCAACTATAAATGAGGAACAAACTTCTCAACTTCATATATATTATTATTGCTTCCCAGTGACTTTCAGAATAGAAAGAGACCAAAATGTGCCTTAAACATTTGTCAACCATAAGTTTTAGTCAACACCAGTAAGCCTGTTGTCAGCTGCCTTAACAAGGTCACAGTAATTCACTATTAGCATATTTCTATGTTTGCATGTGAAAGTAGTTTATATACGGTGTGGTTTAAATATGAATTCTAATTTATTTCTCCTTTCTCTCAAACTCTTCATTCGCCATTTTGTTATGAACTTGTGGGTTTTTGTGGCTGTAAGGCTAAACTGGTGTCCAGTGTGTAACTCCATCAGTATGTAGGACGGGGGCTGATCCTGCGAGGGCTGGAGCACGCCAGGAACCCATGCTAGTAAACTATGCAGAAACTTTAAAAGGCCTATCAATAACTACAAACAGTGAGGCCTGTGGCGTATCACATCGTTCTGTAAACAAACCCAGCCTCCACAGAGCAGATATGCAAAGCATCAAACTCATTCCTCCCCATCAACCCAAGCTAATCTGTCATGCTAAGTGACAAAACTGCAGATGGCTCTGTTCAAGTTCGAACTAAAGATTTTACTTTTAGACCTTTTTTTTAACTATAAAATATAAAACTTTGTTTGTTAGTCTCGTTTCTTCAGTTAAAAACTTGCTTTAAGCTTGCATCTGTGGTCGCAACATAGTCAACATGCCCAAACGTGTGACCTCTGCATTAGCGCTTTTCATTCTTATTATCCACATTTTGACACCTCCCAGTGATGTCCAAATTGCGACTTACCTGACATCTAACCCCCTTGCCAAAGAATCGCTTTGAACAGTCTTCAGAAAAGGACATTTTCACTGAACATATGACATGTAATCAGGTCAAATTCTGCTGGGGTTCCAGAACCTGTTGCTGAATGATAATACAAGAAAGAAAGAAAGAAAGAAAGAAAGAAAGAAAGAAAGAAAGAAAGAAAGACACTTTAGTATATTTAACTACATGAGCACATTAGCATGCATAAACTAAAATATACTTTAATGTCATTTCTATTTAAAAGTGTACATGATGTGCTTAAATACATTTTTAATTACACATGTATAATGATAAAATTATAATATATTAACTTTAAATGTAAATTGGAAAAACACATTACATTTCAAATTCGAATTAAGTACTTTATATGTGCTGTATGATAGTCAACTTACAAAATAGGTATACTTCTTTAAAGCACAATAAACAAATTACTAAAACATAATATTATATTATTTGCAAGTGCAGTTTAAAAAAAAAAAAACGTACACTGAAGTACACTACTCCACTACTGGTGCACATTCAACACAATTCATCACACTTTTACAAGGGAAGAACTTAAGTATGCAACACATTCCTTTTCAGAGGTAGAATTTGATATCCCTATGATCTGTTATGTATTATGTAAATTATGTAAACCAGATGAAACCAGACTAGATTCCTACAGTGACTATAATTTTCCAAGTACGACCTGGATCTGTATCTTTTGTTTATCCTGGAATAACATTTGTGTCAAAGTCCTAATCCTAGCTATTAACTTCCCAACAATCAGAGTGAAACAGTTCATTAGAATGTTTTCAAAGCCCCAGACTGCTGGACCTACATGCTATCACTGATAATAGTAGAAAGGCTATACTGTAGGTATCATTTACACACTTTTGAAGCTAATTTTGCTTCAAGTGCTCTTCTGCTTACACATACTTTAGTTAGATGTCTTAAGCAGACCAAATCTATTACAGTATGTACTGATTACACACACCCTCTGGCAAATTATATCAAAATATTCAATTAAGGACCAGTTTAAAAAGCTGCGTTTATGTGGGGGTAACGAGCCTACTAAATATACATAAACGTGTGCATAAACATACTTTTACCTGCACTGTTTGTGATATGGGCATTAAAGATACTTTATTTTATGTAACTTGTCTATTAATTTTCTATGTGACTCTGGTCCAGTGAATGAAAAATCTTAAGTCATACTCTTAAGTCTTGAGTCTTAAGCCATATTGGGACCACAGTTTTATAGAGACTTGGGGTGGGCTCTTTTGATTTTAGCCAAAAAGCAAACCTCTACAGCAACTCTACTCTACAGAGCCCCCTAGCAACTACCACTTCCCTGTAACCATCCACAATACCTTCACAACAGCATAGAAATCCCCTGGCAAACACCCAGAGCACCTCTGCATCACTGTGGCAAGCTTTACAGAGGCAAGGATGATTCACGTTCTAGCTTCTCTAAAAGTCGAGTTTCACAGTACATTTCTTAATAATTAAGTTATCATGGACAATACTGTTGGCTTACATACTTTAATTAACGTTATTCCTTCACTTATTTTTGTCTAATTTTCAAATGCCTTTTATAAATCGATTTTTATTTAGCTATTTTTAACATTATGAAAATGTGAATTATATATTTAAAACGACGATCACACACACACACACACACACACACATAATATATATGTTACATTTAATTTTTATATATATATATATATATATATATATATATATATATATATATATATATATATATATATATATGTATATGTATATGTATATATATCTTAAAAAAACAAAACAAAAAACATCATCGTCATGTGAGTTATTAAAGTTGCATGTGTTGTATTCAGTTTTACCAGCAGGTAGCAGTACAGACTAATGTAATTACAAAGAGGCTTTACTCATATGAGTGTAGGATATGCTTATAGTCATTATATTCACTATTAGATCATTTTAAAAATAAAATGATTCTACTAAAAACATTAAGAAAAAAACAAAACAAAACAAAAACCGGTCTCCATCTGCATCAAAATGGAGTGCAATATCAAACAAAAAAAGGCCTTCAATCAGCAATAAAAATATTAGTGAAGGATTGCAACTAAATTACTTTATTATACTATACAACTATACTATATATATATATATATATATATATATATATATATATATATATATATATATATATATATATATATATATATGTATGTATGTATGTATGTATGTATGTATGTATGTATGTATGTATGTATATATATATATATATACATATATATATATATATATATATTAGTGCTGTCAAAATTAGCGCGTTAACGCATTCGATTAATTTGAAATATTTAACGCGTTAAAAAAAAATAACGCAATTAACGCGGTTGCAGTTTTTTTTTTTTTTCCAGTTGTGGCCTATGTGTGTTCAACGTGCAAAGAAATATGGATAAGACCAAGGAAGGACTTTTAAACGGAAAGTTTCAGTATAAAACTTTGCCGGATTACTCTTCAGTCTGCCATAAGAAACATTACTCTTCATTTAGTCTGCCACAAGAAACAGCAACATAAAAATCATGAACTCAAATGTCATTGTTTAAAAAAACAAAACAAAACAATGACTGTAACAGTGCGTAAATCAGACCTTTCTGTAAAGCTAACGTTAATAAGCTTAAAAGAAAATAACGAAATAATTGTGTAGCGGAGTATTTTTTGTACACAGTGCCGCGAACTGTCAATCACTCCTGTACGCGTGCATCACTGTCCTCCTCGCAGCTGCAGCAACTTGCGCTCTCTCTCTTCATCAAGCTTTAAAACAAAAAGGGGACAAAAAGATCATATTGTCTTTGTGCATAGGCTATAGATTAATTAGATAAATGAATATCTAAATTTGTGCCTTGCCGTCTACGGTATTTTTTTAGAACTTAGAAAAAAGATGCTGCAGCCAATGAGCAGCCAGCGGGGGCTGCAGGACGACTCAACCTCCGCAGACAGTTTTTAATGTTTATCAGACAATAAATACTCAAGATTTTGCTTTAGTATAACTCACAACGAGTTTCACACACCTTTCCGGCCACGTTGAGTTGTTGACACTTAACAGTGGGAAAGCGACACATGCGCTATTCACTTGTATAACTTAAGGGTGAATGGGTAATGTAGTTACTGCTCTCGGTGGGATGAATTAGGAAGCTTGCATTGTGAAGGGCGCTCTGAAAATCGGCAGTGCAGGTAAAAGATTAAAACCTCTATTAAAACAGATGTCCAAATGAGCGTACCGGTACGCTACAAGCACGTTCTGGGCGCACGGAGAGGTGGCGGTACGCTCAAGAGCTATATTTGGAAGTGGCGGTACTGAGTACTGGTGCGTACTGGCCCACTTAAAGCACTGGCAATGACTATACTTTGGATTTTTTTTGCAGTCCACTTAGAATTCAACATGGAAATCATTTTTGTTTTTTATTGGCATTGATTGTTTTGAAATTCAAATGGTACTTACATGCCTGTGTTTTTATTTCTGTAATAAATATGGCTTTCAAGCCAACAGTTAATTTGGAGGATATTGATGGTTTATTGCAGGTATGTTGTTTACATGAGAAAATCTGTGTTACAAGTTAAACAAAAATTCCAATAAACAATCATATTTTGAATTTAAATAGTTTCTTTGTCTTGAGTTTACATTAATTATTTACATTTACATATCCAAAAAGGTTCAGTCTTTTAATTGCGATTAATCGCGATTAATCGCGATTAATCGCGATTAATTTTAAAAAATTGTGCGATTAATTAGTTAATTTTTTTTAATCGATTGACAGCACTAATATATATATATATATATATATATATATATATATATATATATATATATATACATATATATATATATATACATATATATATATATATATATATATATATATATATATATATATATATGTGTGTGTGTGTATGTATATATATATATATATATATATATATATATATATATATACATACACACACATATATATATATATATATATATATATATATATATATATGTATATATATATATATGTATATATATATATATATATATATATATATATATATATATATATATATATATATATATATATATATATTAGTGCTGTCAATCGATTAAAAATTTTTTACTAATTAATAAAAAATTAACTAATTAAAATTAACTAATAAATATATATATATATATATATATATATATAACAGTATTAATATTTTACTTTATATTAGGCTATATAATAAAATATAATTTCCTGTTAGTGTTGTACAATCACTGCAACGTTTTAAAATCATGATCACTCATTACACTGAACTAACAGACCAGTAGGCGTGAAACTGGGATTGACAATCAGTATTAATTTAATTCAAATGGTTTCATTTAAAATGTTTGTTGTTTTACTTATTTGTATTTTCTTCTCGCCTTAGACCCCCGCCCCCTCCCCAAACACACACACACCTCTCTCCCCTTTGCACTCACAGCTCGCAATGCATCTAACTGTGTTAATCTGTTTGTTTTTCAAAGCCGTACAGTAAACGCTGATGCTCACGCAAGTAAACATGCGTTTTTATGTCCTCCTTTAACTAAGCGATTCTGTCTGCCATGTGACCGCGTAACCCGCTCACATGAGCGCCGAGTTGCATGATCCGCTTTAAGTTCTTTAAAGTCCGCTGCTCCAGCTCGCAGCTGAGACTGGAGCTGCCATGGCGAGTGGAGGCGAGCAGAAAGTGGTGCTGATCACCGGCTGCTCCTCCGGGATCGGACTGCGGATCGCCGTGCTGCTGGCCAGTGACGAACAGAAGCGTTACCATGGTAAACGCGCTCATTTGCGTTCTATTTCCTTCAGCGCTCAAACGTCTCTAGAACGTGCTGCTTTTGTTAGAATATTTTAGAACGTTCGAAATTGTTGATTCTAGAAGTTAACACATTTTTACAGTGGGTATTAATCGATAGCATAAAAGTCTTATTTTGTAATATTTTCATTACATAACACGCTGTATATTTGAGAATTCGTTTGTCTCCTCATCCGAATCGCGAGATTCTACATTCAATTTTCTCTAGCTGAACCCAAAGGCTCTTTGTTGTCATGTGAAAGCGCAGTTTCCAGGGTATGGCTCCGCAAGGATGCCGCTCGCCAGGCGGAGATCATAAAGAGACTGCCAGTTCTCTTTCAAGTGACTTCTCCAGTACAAAGCTCCCTTTATGGCTGTGAATTGTAGACCGCTGCCCTGGTTTAGTGCCGTGTCTAATGCGCCCTTAGTTCACACACTGGAATGAGTGTTGGGAGAGGGACAACGTTTGAGACCTGTACAAGTGAGGGCTGTAAAGCGAGGGTCGTCTGAAGACTTCATTTGCACTCTGAGCAGGGCAAAACCATTGGTCGTTTGTTTTCTCCTACTCCGCTACATCCAGGGACTCATTAATGTCAGTCAAATACAATGCGTTTGGTTTACACCAGGGGTCTTCAACCTTTTTCAGGCCCTAGGTGGATTGAGATATAAGTCTGAAATGTATAAAGTTGGTATGATGATTACTGTACACTTATTGATGTACTTCTACATTATATTTAAATTTTAGCTAAGTAAGGGATAATGTACATCCAGTCGGTTGTTATCTCAGAATAAACCCCGACAGGATGATCAGGACCCTGACGCGAAGCGCTTATTACACCGCTTAAAAGATTTGTTTTTACCGTATATGTTGAAATTAATAAAGTCTTCCATTGTAACACGCGGTGGTTAAGTGTTTTCAGTCACAAGATGGCGCCAGATGTTCAATGATAGCGGAGTGACTCGTTAAGCATATACCGCTCAGGACATCTCGTAGTACCCGGATGAGCGGTGTGTTATTCAATTTGGCGGTTATTATCTGGGAATAACATACCGCTGGATGGCGCGTTTGACCAGTCAGAATCAAGTATTCCACATAGCCGTGTAATAATGTTTTAATGTGTACAGAACAACAAAACAAGCTTCTTTAGCCTTGGTTATAGTTATCATATTGTCATTTTAACACTAAGAGGTAGCACTACAGACCCCCTGTTAAAGTCCTTTTGTTTTACTACAAAAAAGGGATGTTTTTAAGAAAGTTAAAATGAAACACTATTAGAATAGGAACTATTCCATCCACACATTTCTTTTATTCTTTTCCATCTTTTAAATTAATTCCATTTGAACTTTGTTCTAATTCGAAAAGTATTGCAACAGTGGATTTTATTCAGAAAAACGAAATCCTCTGAGATTAAACATTTCGTTGGTTCTGGTTATAATGAGGAGCAGTGATATATGCCAACTTCAAAGAAAGCCAAAAAATCGAATTACAAGACAGAGCGGCTCATTCAAGAATGTTTAATCTGCCTCAAGACTTACTCTGAGACAACAGCTTTAACAATGAGGCGGTTGTTCTCGCAAACACATTTAAGTTGTGGCCTAGTTTGGCCACACAGGCTTTGTGTGTCGTAAGAATTAATTTCTTCTCTCATCAAGTACAGATTAAGCTTTATATATACAAGTGCATTCAGGAAGACAGGAATGCAGATTTCCTAGCAGCTGCATTTCCATCATCACCATAAAGATGCATGACAGTCTCCTCATGCTTACTGGCACTTGTCAACAGCAGCCAGGCTGTGACTGATCATGGAAGGTGTCTGTTGACAGGCGAATGAATGATGCTTTAACACTTTGATCCGCTACAGACGGAAGCTCCTCAGCCTTATCTGTAAAATCAGAGATGATTTAATCAGCAAATCAAACATCAATATTCTCTGACAGACGCTGTTAAAATAACGCCTGACAGCTTCAAAGAAGTAATGCCTAAGCCTATGATGTAAATGTTGAAGTTCAAGTGGAATGATGTCTTCATTTATTTAGTAGGAACTTTTAGAATAGAAACTATTATCTAAAGTGACTTACAAATGAGTAACACACCAAAGCGATTTATGCTAAGGAAGCAGTTACATGACAAGTGAGAGGTATACAGTATAAATCATAAATACTACAGAATTAAAGATGAATGATGTTCAGCAAGCTTATTAGTAAATCTGAGATGGGCGCTTGATTAAGGTCAGTGTGTTCAAAGTGCATCAAAATGTTAATCTCTTCCGTTTGTCTTTCAGCCATAGTTTACATAAGCAACACTTACCTCCGATTAGACGGAGTGCTTTGTTTAGGTCAGCATATATGTCAGCGCTAAAAAAAGACAAAAGGGAACAAATTAAATCAAACTGCAATCTCCTGCAGTGATTTGAGGACAAAGCATCTAAGAGTCAACTCAATTCACCTTTATTTAAATTGAACTTTAAATGATACAGGATTTTTATAGAAACTTCAGGGTAACAAACAGAATCGGTGATACAAATCTGAGACAAATTCTAATTATGCTGTAAAGCAGCTCTAAAATGACAATAGATCCATTATTTAGCTCTAAATAAAAAATAATTTTTATGTTTTTACTCTAATTTTGTTGATGACAAATGATTCTCTGTCACTTGTCTTGAAGTTATTGCCACTATGAGAGACCTGAGAAAGAAGGACCGGCTGGTGGAAGCGGCGGGTGACACATACGGAAAGACCTTGACACTGCTGTCTTTGGATGTGTGCAGTGATGACTCAGTCTGGCAATGTATTGACAGTGTAAAGGACCGCCACATCGACATTCTCAGTGAGTGCAGCATGCCTTTGACCTCATATAGGCTTTGTTCACACTGCAGGGGAAATCCAATTTTTTATTTGGGCTGTTCAAAAAAATGGGCTTCTTTAAAAATCAAAATAAAACACTGGTTGTAATAGCAATGAAGCAAACCTTGCGAGAGTTTAGCAAAGGATGTTTTACCATCGATTATGTTTCATTATCATTTGTTATCATTCATTACAATCAATAAAATACAGAGACTGTGGGTACAGTTAAAGGGATAGTTCACCAAAAAAATGAAAATTTCATCATTTACTCACTGCCTATGAACACATATCAGCAGAGGTTACAAACTGTCAGTGTAACAGTGTAACATCATTTTATATATTAAGTATATGTATCAAATTTAATTTGATAAATTGATATTTTTGATAAAATACTAATACAAATGAACAGAGACGAGATTCTAGAAACTAGAAAGAGTGAGTGCTGACTGATATAAACTGAATGATATGTGGTCACCAAAAATCGATACTAGCCTAGTGCCTCAGGAAACAGGCAAGAGCATAACCACCCATGTTTCCTCTCTGATTTTCCAGTTAATAATGCAGGCGTGGGTTTGCTGGGCCCTGTGGAGAGCATCAGCATGGATGAGATGAAGAGAGTGTTTGAGACCAACTTCTTCGGAACTGTGCGCATGATAAAAGAGGTCATGCCGGACATGAAGAAGAGGCGATCCGGCCACATTATCGTCATGAGTAGCGTAATGGGCCTGCAGGGTAGGACGGACACACCACGCTGTAGAGGGCTGACTGAAGCCTTCTGTGTCACACAGCTGAATGCTTGACAGTCAGAGAGACAATAGGGCCATTCAGTGTTATGCACTTACTGTAGCTGAAGAGCAGTATGACAGCCAGATATGTGCACACATGGTTTGGGCCACTTTGGGAGGGCAGCAGAACAATGACATTATCACTGAATATGTCTCTGTTGAAATTATCCGCAGGTGTGATATTCAATGATGTCTACACGGCCTCTAAGTTCGCCATAGAGGGCTTCTGTGAGAGTATGGCTGTGCAGCTGCTGAAGTTTAATGTGAAGTAAGTGATCCGGAGTCGTATGATGGGGGGCCTATGCATGTCAAGCCCAAATTTCCAGCATGAAAAAACAAGGTTTAAAACCATAACAATGAACATATCAATGAAATATCAAATTGCTATGATCTGTGATGATAAATATGTTGTTTTTTTTGTCCAGTAAATTACAAAATATTGTATAACTATTTGATATTGTATAAGTATATTATGCTCATGTCATTTAGTTACACTAACAACACTGGTTTAATGCCATGTGCCATTTAAAAAAAATGAATTAAAAAAATCAATATGTACTAAAATCTTATTTTTTATACGTTAGTAACTATTGTTATTATTGAAGAATATAAAAGTTCCTGAAACTTGCACCTGCACATGGCATGCATGGAGAAAATAGGCTAAATCGTGTGCACAATTTACTAATTCGTTCCCTCGATTTGCTAAATCATGCGCATAATTTATAAATCGTGAAGCGAATTAGTCAATTGTGAACACGATATAGTAAATCAAGGGAACGAATTAGCAAACTGAGGGAACAAAACAGTAACCGTGTGCACGTTTTAGTACATCGAGGGAACAAATTAGTAAATCATGTACATTATTTTTTTTTTTTTTTCTTGCATGTCGTGTAAGGGGCTCCATAGTTTTGCTATAATTATAGAAGAAATACTGGAAATATCTCTCAAATGGAAAAAACAAACATTTTCACTAAATGCCTTCAAATATTGTTAGAGAAAAGGTGACTTTATTTTTAAACTTATGACTTAATTCTCATTAAAATGCCTATTATGAGATTTATTCTCAAGATTAATTGACTGATCTATTTATAAACATGTTGTGCTCATCAGATTTGGTGTAAAAAGGCTTTTTAAAATGAATCTTCTTGGAATTAAAGAGTGCTATAGTGCTAATGTAGCATTCCCTCTGTTCTCCCAGACTATCTCTGATTGAGCCAGGCCCAGTGCATACAGAGTTTGAAACAAAGATGATGCAAGAGGTGGCCAAGATGGATTATCCTGGAGCAGATGCAGACACAGTCAGATACTTCAAGGATGTGTACATAAAATCATCCATTGATATCTTTGAGGCATTGGGACAAACCCCTGAGGACATTGCTAAAGTATGTGTCACTGTTTGACTGCAAACATATGAATGCGCTAAATTCATTGCATTACAAATTACAAGCTCTAATTTGTCTTCACTGCCCTTTAAATCTCCACTGATTTTCGTTTATACACTAAACCTGTCGCTATTATTATTCTGTTCTTAATTACCCACAATCCAGTGCACCAAGAAAGTGATTGAATCCAGCCAGCCCCGATTCCGGAATCTGACCAACAGCCTCTACACACCCATTGTGGCCATGAAATACGCAGACGAGACCGGGGGACTCTCAGTGAACGCTTTCTACAACCTGCTCTTTAACTTTGGCTCGCTTATGCACATTACCATGAGCATCCTCAAATGCCTGACATGCAGCTGCCTGCGCAGACGCACCATTTCTCCTGACTGAAGAGGGCAGCAGTGAGATGCACACACTCCCAATCCCCTCAGTTTACAGCAGAACAGGGGCCCGTTCTTCTTACTCACTTATTAAATCCAAGATGAAATGTAACATCCAAGATGGTATCATCACGCTAATCAGGATCTGGCTAATTCGGTTCTTCGAACGCAACTGTTGTTGATGATTAGTATAGCGGGATTGAGTTATCTGAGATAATTGCGCATTCATAGGTTGGTTCAAAAGGGGTTATGTATCGATTCTTGAAACCACGATCAACAATGCAGTGATTGGCTGGCGGCAAGACAGCAACGTAATGACATCATATAATTAAAAAACACACCTACCTAAAGGAAAACTTTCTGGACAAATTTCTGGACTTTTATAAAGAAACAGCCAAGCGAACAAAACTTCATATCATATTTTTCGTACGATAAGTCGCACCTAAGTATAAGTCTTATCAGTCCAAAAATACATCATGACGAGGAAAAAAACATATATAAGTCGCACCGGACTATAAGTCACATTTATTTAGAACCAAGAACCAAGAGAAAACATTACCGTCTACAGCCACGAGAGGGCGCTCTATATATCAAGTGTGGACTACAGGAGCACTGAGCAGCATAGAGCGCCCTCTCGTGGCTGGAGACGGTAATGTTTTCTATTGGTTCATTTCTCTTGGTTCATGTCAAATGAATTTTGATAAATAAGTCGCACCTGACTATAAGTCGCAGGACCATCCAAACTATGAATAGAAGTGTGACTTATAGTCCGGAAAATACGGTAAATGTTATAATAGATAAAAGAAATGTGCTCTGTTTTTTATTTTATTTAATTTTTTTACATGATTCCCATTCACAATTATATAGATTCGCAATTTCTAATACAAGCATTACATTTTTATTTCAATGTAGTAATTAGCAATTAATTTTATATTTGAACAGATTTGTTATGTTACAACATTAACTTTCAGTGAGTAACACTGGTTGTGTCTATAGTATTAAAGACTATACAAAAGTATTATATTATCTTTTAAATTCATTTTTAAATGATTATTATTTTAAACTATTGTCCCTGGATCAGTAGGATGCTCTTGTAATAAAGTATCAGTGGTAGCCGAAAGTTTTTGGGATGAGCTTCGAGGAACCAAACAATCCAAGATCACGCCGAATCATCAACAATCAAATCCAGCTAACTGAGTTAGCGACGTACGAAGAACGGGCCCCAGGACACAACTCAATGCAACAAACTGGAGAATACAAACACACATGGATAATTTGGAAAAATAAATCAAACAAACAACACCTACATTTTTTATTATAATGCCAACACCTTTATTCACCTAATCGAGTGAGTTTAAGTTGTTACCATGATTGTGAATTCTGAAGCATTTAACATTTACAAAAAAGACAAACTGGTATATGAAATCAAACCTTACACCATAACAGACCATTCCAATGATGCTTATGATGGTCTTGATTCAACTGAGAAAGAATCACGTAGCTGCCTTTATTTATATTAATGATTTACAAGTAAATGTGTGTTTAACTCTTACACATCTTCTGAAAGAGTACTGAACATCTGGATCAAAACATGGCTGGCAGAGACTCGTCTGGGAGTAGACAAGTATGAAACTCTTAGTGTAGAGGACTGACGCATTGCTGTTGCCCAAATCTTTTTTGAGAACTGAGTCAAAATATAACAAAAACCTGGGAAGACTGAGGACTGTGAAGTTAAAGTATTGTAAATATAGTATATTTAGGTACTCTGAGGAACTTGAACTGGCAGAACATCACTTGGGCTTAAAGGGGAAGGAGGTAAATGATGAACTTAGGATGCAAGCAAGTCAAGAGATCTCATGTGTAGGGTGATAATATTAATAATACTAAAGTTGCAATGAAATGCAAGACGTTTAATACATAAGGGGCAAGACTTGTGGCTAGCAGGAGAGAAAACTATAAACTATAGAAAACTTTGTACTGTATGTATAGAAAGACAGCATACAAGTTTTGTGGAGATGGTTTACTGGTTTTACAAACAGATGCAACAGGATCTGCAATATATTTCTCCAGATGTTAAGTGAGGTTTAACAAGTTCATTCAGGGTTCCCATCTAGCACTTTAGTGTTGCTGGAGACATCTGTACATGATCCAAAATAAAGTAGGCAAAGAAAGTAAGGAGGGAAGTAAAAGTGAGAAACAAGCCATAAGTAGAATGAGGATTGGACATCTAAAGCTAATCTCTTCATGTTATAGGAAAGCATGCAACAGGACTATGTGATGACTGCAAGGAGGCAATGAAGCACATCTTTATGTCCGGCAAGAAATGTATAAAAGAATGGCAAGAGCTGAAAAAAATGTGTATGTAAAATACAATGATCATCAAGCATTAAACAGCATATAAATCAAAACTGCCTGATGTTACCAAATTAAATGATGACCCAGGAAGTGGCGGAGGGCCGTTCAAGCTTTTGGGGGTGGGGGGGTGTAGTCTTTGATGAACATGTTCTCAGCTTTTTGTTCAAAACGTAAACACTGACTACAGCACACCAATTGAAACTTTACTTTTGTGTATTACTCAACATTAGCAGAGGCTGGACATTCTCATTTGAACCAGCAGAGGGCGACAGAGTACATTAGCAGCAGTAGTATACAGATCTGTGCTGTTACTTACCATGGGTGCTTCTCAACTGGAAAGCTGTATCCTAGTGAGGTTGTGTGCCTCCTAGTCCTTCAAAGGTTCATAGACTCCTCCTCAAGGGTGAACACTAGAATGATGCACTTGATGAACACTATGCTGTCACACTTACAGTAAGTGTGCATTATTACACTTACAATAAGTGTGCATAGCTACACATAAAAGTTTCCGCCCCACACTTTATGTAAATACTTTATATTGAAAATATTTTTATTGACTGAATACAAACTGACTATTGTGGGTGATTGTGACAGCCTAGATATGATGTCTTTCCAGAAAGCAGCCTTTCAACTGAGAAACACCATATGTTGCATCCAAATTCGCATACTTCCCTACTATATAGTAGACAAGAAACGAGAAAAGAAAAGGGCAGTGTTCATAAAAACGAAGTACCTGGATGATCTGCAACTTCTGGCGAGATTCTGAAATGTACATCCAATGGATGCTTTTCTGCCCCGTGAGGCAACAGGAGAAAAAATGTGTGAATAGCAGTGAAGCGATGCATCTGACACTATGTCACATGACACAGTAACAAAAGTTTTACATCCGGCTAACATTCATACTATATATTACCTACTTTTTAAATGGTTGCAAAGTACTCATTCAAAAGACGTCCCTACTTACAGAGTATGTGATTTTGGACAAAAACGGTGTGTACTGGGTTCAAGGGGTAGTTTTTTTGTTTGTCACTATGCAAGGAAGACAAATAAATAAAGAACGGGAAAAGCACAAACCAGAAACAAAGAAGGTTAGAGCAAAATATGGCGGAGACATAAAGATTGTGACAGCGAACAGAGACACCAAAAACAAGTGAGGCAAAATGAGCGCATCAGTACATTCCGACGCATTGCAGATAGGACAGCGCACACCCGGCCAATGATATGTTGATGGATATAAAGAGGTCATGGCCTAGTCCCCATCTGCCACCCTCCCTCGGCACCCCCAGCCCTCTCACACACACACTTCTTTGTGCGGAGTGAGAGAATGTGACCTGGTTCCCATCCCTGAGGAACTGTGTTCATGACAAACTCTTCAGACAACATCGAGCATCCCTTTCGCCTCCCCCACCAGCTGTCCCTCTCAGCCGCACCACCTCAGCACGGTGCAGCTTGCAGATGGACTGAGCAGAGTCCGTCCAGACTACATCCGGCAATACACAACCATGTCCCCGGTTTCTAAATGGCTGGAAACGTACCCATCATGAATGCATTCACATGGCAGACCCTTCCATCTGCTGCAACAAGTCCAAGGTGCGCGAGCGAGAGCGGGCGTTCCTACACATCAATGTGTGTGTGTGTGTGTGTGTGTGTGTGTGTGTCTTCATCAGAGGCGACAGCTCAGTACAATGGGATAAAGAATCTGTCAATCACAATCAAAAGGGAAATGGAAGGCAGTCAAGAGGGGGAGGAAGGGACCGCTGTGTGTCCCGAATCTTTGGCCGGAATGTGGGCCACAGAGCGAAGGGGGTGTGCGGAGTGGATTGGGATGTGTCTGATTTGGAAAACGAGGGCTGAGGTTCCCTGCATTCAATAGGGGACCTCTTTACTAATTGAGCGATTGCAGGAGTTACATATCTCACAAGACCATTATTCTTATCAGGCCATTGTGGTGGTGCATAACAGTTATGACATAATCAGCAAGAGTATTGTCTTCCATAGGTTTTGATTGTGTTATGGGAACATTTATCGTCCCAGCACTCTTTCTTTTTTCCCTTTTTGTAGCTTATACAGCAGAACATGGTGCTAGTATCGCCACAGCATTGTGGGTTTGTTTCCTAGGGAAGGCAGTAGCTGATAGAAATGTGTACTTTGAACGCAATGTAAGTTGCTTTGGATAAAAGCGTCCGCCAAATGCATGTGTAAATTTGCAAAATGAACTTCGAAGGGAAACGTTGCCAAGTAGGCGTAGATTGGCTCTCAGAGACGTACTTCAAGCATGCATAGGCTTCCAGCATTATCTTTGGCATGCTGGTTGTCTGACACATTCCTGCAACATCTGGTCCGTCCACAGCCTGGGTCGTCTCTGGTTCAGACCTTCACAGTCTGAAAAAACCTCAGCCTGCAGTGCAAAGGCAGGACTTTACAGATCGCCAGAAGTACATCTGCAAAACCCAGGTCTCAGGAGCTCTGCAGGAGCAGCAGTCGTCTAGACCCTGTCTTCATTCTCGTCTCAGAAGCAAACAGACAAGAGCTTCTCTTTAGAAGTGCTGCTGGAGAAATGAAGTGCAATCAGTGATGGTGTTGGTTGAGATAATTAGTGGCTGTCCCAAAATGCCAACAGATAAATAATCAGTTCCTTGTGTGTTCATTCAAGCTTCCTCACAGGTGGTTTCCTGACTCGTGCTGCTTCACTAACTGTCATTTAGTTGCTGTTGTGATGTTCCTGCCTCTATTTTGCCTTCTGCTCAGTTATACATGCTGCAAAGTAGGCAACACTGAACGAAGAAGGGTTTCTTCAAAAAAATATTTTAAAAAGTTCCCATCACAATTTACTGTATATTGTCAAATAACAGTTCAATTGAAATATGAACATGAATGTATCAAGGTCTTGCTATGTGGTTCGTCCTCCTTTTGCTTTAATATAAGCAGGACTCGATCTGCATAAAGTTTGTATAAAACCCGATGGACATGTTCTCCAGCATGATTTCAAGTGCTCCGAAGGGTATCTTGAGCTTTAAAGGAGTTCAACATTTGTGATGAATTTTCAAAAATCTCAAAAATTTGATTAGTAACCTAGAAATAGAATCATAAATATTCATATAACGTTTTTTTTTTTTTTTAAGCAAAAAAAAAAAAGCTAATTTTTATCTCATTTTATTAAACTGATACAGTGAAGAATATTTTTTGGATATTTTAGGCTGTCATCGCTAACTTTAAGTAATAGTAAACAGTATCGCTACACACAAAATAATATAAAATATATATATTAATTATAATAATAAATTTTCTAAATATATATCTTGTTTTTAAGTTAAAATATCTTAACACCCTAAAAACAAGAAACATTGACTTGAAAGACAAAATGACATAAAATTTTAAAAGAATAGGCAAAAAAAAAAGAGGCATAATTTACTCACCCTTGTTGCTACTTTCTTCTACAGGAAATAAGATGTTAAGAATGTTTTAACTCCTTTTGCCCAGGTAAAAAAAAAATATATAATAAAAATAATTAATTCAGACAACATTAGACATTAAAGTTTTTTTTTTTTTTTTTTTTTTTTTTTTAAGGGATCTATCCCTTTAAATCTTGTTTTTAGAGAAATCATTAAAAAAAATTCATTAGGTTTATGCTTAAAAGAAAAACCTTGGCAGATACTTGCCCTTGTTTTAAACATGAACCTCATTAAAATAACATTATCATGTCATTTAATTTATTTAGTTTGAGGATGTTTATATACTTTGTTTGTATACCAATTAAGAAAATGATTCTTTTGAGGGTAGCAGAACACCTGGCATACATTAGCGTGTATTCGCTGGCTCAAGGACAGCCTATCAGAGCTGCCGGTGGAAACAACAGGACAGTAAAGCACCCAGGGCTATCTCTTGTCTGTCTCTCTGCATCCTTGCTTAAGAACACAGAAAGCAACATGAAATAAACAAACTCACTGCTGGATCCTTCTACAGATCTCATCTACTGCTACGAAAGGTCACATCGAGCAAGTGTGTAATAAAACAAAAATTTGAATGTCATTACTACGCTGCAGCTGTTCACCTTCCCACTCCTTCTCCAGGGATTTCCATGAACCTAAAACAGGGCTGAAAACTTTCAGCGAGTTCGAGTAACTTTGAAAGGCTGATTAAAGGACTCAATCTTCTGTTCCACAATTAACCTTGTCAGACCTCATTTTGATTGCGGTGATTGTGCCAGGCTTGGGTGATGAACACTAGTAAATCGCTGCCACCAGCTGGAGTGACATACGATATCCCTGGTTTTATTGCGGACACAAAAACTAAGCCCCCCACCCACACACAACAGACCCCCATGAACTCCATTGGCTGGTGCTTTAACAGAATGAAAGGAAAATGAGAAGAGTGGTGTCAAAAAAACTGAACTGCACTAATCCTCCGGGATCAGCTGGTAACAGCCGGAAAGAGTGTCTCACTCGCTTTTATCTCCCGCTCCTGTCTTTCCTACTCCAGGTAATTATTGGCACTCCTCCTGCTCCCACGATCCCTGGTGGACGGCCAAACCACAGGCTCTGTCAGTCATCCCCCCTGCTCTACACCTCTCTCTTTCAGTTTTTGTCTCACTCCATCAAGTCTTTTATCCACCTTTAGCTCTCTCTCTCTCCCTTCCAAGACTGCACACATGTCTTCATCCCAAAACTACTCCTTATTGAAAAACAGTTTCTTGTTCCTCAACTCCACCCTCCACTCTGGGACTCCCTTTACAAATGTCATAAAAGCACCCTTACATTTCACTTTTAGGGTTTTATGTTTCAGTTTTTAATTAAATATGTTGAAACACAACCCACGATCTGCTTCTGTTCCTAATTCTGTGATTTTTCTCTGGTAGAGCATTTAATCCAGTAGTTTATCCAGACGATTATCAACTACGCAGTTTTCCCAGAACTCCATGGTTGGCCTGGCTTGGGCCCGTCATAGCCTGACACTCTTCACAGTTCAGCTCCCTCTTCATCCAGGAGGAGCGTAAACTGGTGTCTGTGTGGGTGGTTTAAACCCAAATCAAAAACATCAATCAAATCAAAAGAGGAGAACATTTAATCACAGCTATTCAGTAAAGCCACACTTAATAATTATATTAACTTAAAATGAGATAGTCTTAAAATATATTAAACTAAAGTTATTTACTAAGTTATTCTAAATTGTAATAATATTTTACCATATTTCTGTTTTTTACTGTATTTTTGATGAAACATATGCAGCCTTGGTGAACATAAGAGTCGACCCCAAACTTTGAGATTTTGAACAGCGTACGTGATTTAAATATACATAATTATCATATAAAAATAAATCTCTGAAAACAAGTCTTAATATGTAAAAATCTAGGTTCTAGTAAATGTATATTGTACACCACCACTGATTCAGAGTTATAATTTTTTTTCTCTTTGGTGTGTCTTTGATATTTTCCATGGCTGCATGGGCAGATGTCCAGAGCTTATGTAAAAGTGAGCTAAGAGTCTGAGCTCAAACCTCTCTGGCTTGCTTGCACGCTCATTCAGTGACTGTCTTTCAGGTCTGGTTAGGGTGGGAACCGCTCGGCTGACTGTCCAGAGGCCATTTAGCTCTCATCATTGCTTATTTAGCTTGAGTGCATCACTTTTTGGCAAGTGGATGTGGAAGCTCATTCCAATAATCTTCAATCTTCATACAAAAAAGGACAAGAGAACGAAAAGTTTAATATTAGGTTCTAGGTTCTCTAAATTATTTTCTTCAGATAAAAAGCTCCATTCCAATTTCAATAGCTCGATCACTGCAATATGAAATGACATTTCTCGTTCTCCCTTTGTTGATTGTTTCCAAGTGCTGGCCGCCTCAGTTTGGCCTGCACCAATCAGAACGCAAACACGCCTCTGTGATTTGGCGGCTGCTCCTCACTTCTAGACACATGCGCACCCACCCACACTTAAATCTTTCATCAATAGCAAATTTCCTCTCTTTTTCTAAATTTGCATCCTTTTTTCCACTTTCCAGCACTTCTCTCCAGTTTTCTTCTCTATCGTTGACCTCACATTTTTTTCTGGCTTCCTTCTATTTTGTCTTCTTCTCTGTGGACTACAGGCAATGTGAGTAATTCTGGACTGATGTCTGTCTCTTACTTTGCTCAGGGAGGTGCAGGAACTCTTACAACAGTTTGGCTGTAGAGGTCGTTTCCTGCCCTTGTTGAACAGAAAACCAAACATCTGCCGTTGCAAAAACGAATTCTAATCTCCCAAAACCTGTAAAAACAAAAACATCTCTTTTAAAGATACATTATGAATGACATTAGACCTCTCATTCGTAGTCATACTGTCCAAAATCAGTGTGTTCCCGATTGAAAGAAATATCCCAATACGATATCTTTAATATCTTGTTTCTGCTAGACAGCATTGAGGTGGAAAGAAGCAAAACATTTCCTGCTTCTCAGAAAATACCACATTGACATTTTGAAGTTAAGGACTTTAATAAATTTCATTATGAATTTGTCAGGTCTTTGAGCTTCCCACGGAAAACGTTGCAGTAGCACAATAAATTAATTATAATAACTAACTAAATGCATGCACATGAGATGCATGTCCAAAGTATGGGAACACTTTAAAGAACAATTGACTGTTATATTTTTTTTAATTCAAGCATCAGTGACTACTTATATACCTCAGTGTGTAAAATGAAATATCAAATTATTCAATTCACCAAAGAAATAAATGATAGATTATCGTAATTGTTATCGTTGCAGGCCTAGTGAAATGTGTGTATGTGAAGGTTGCATACCCCAGGTTGGTTGGTGTGTGACAGAAGCCAGTGTGTTCCCTGACGGTGGGCTTGGCTGGATGGACCGGGCTGTGCCCTCACATGTGGGGTCACCAGCACCATGAGCAGAAAACAGAATCCTTCTCATGTGAACACCCACTTTTCCTGGTCTTCTGCCAGGAAAGAACAGAGTTGTGTGTTTGGGATTCGGTGGGAAAAGTGTCCCTCGGAATGTGACTTTGTGAGGGGCGTGGGGAGGGCTGGCAAGAAGGCCCTGTATGTCTCAGCTCCTGAGGCTAAGGGATAATCTGTGGGGTCAGGGGTCAGGCTGCACTCTCTCCAACGCATACCCACTCTGTCAAACATACACAACCCACTGCTGACACAACACATACTGTACCTCCGGACAGAGTCCTCAGGACACAGAGAGGCACTCAGCTCTCCCTTCACAAATACCCCATACAAGACACTTCACAGTATGGACAACAGATCTTTTCTGGCTCAGTATCACACCTCTGAATGATAATTCTCTCTGATGAGACTCACCCAGAGTAATCTGCAACAAGTCTAAAAGGGAAAAAAAAATACATTGCCATGTTTGTTTCGTTTTAATAAAGGATGACCAGAACAGTCCAGTAGACGAAATGTATCTGGTACTATATCACTAAAACTGTTGTTATTGAGAGACTTTCATTCAGGTTCATTCAAATATTTTAACATTCAACATATTCTAATCTTGTATTCACTTTTTTTCTGAAAGTTTAGAAGAGTGTATTGATTTTCCTTTTTTTCAATAAGAATGAATAGGGACTGGAGCCTCAGAAATGCTGCAAACACTTTATAAAATATATCTGGTAACACTTAACATAAGGGAACATATTCACTATTAAAGAGGAATTGGGTGTTTTTCCACAATAAACTCTTAATTTGCTGCTTATTGTTAGTATGAAAGAAAACTGTTTGTAGTTGTCAAGTTTAGGTATCGGGTCAGTTTATATAGGGATTTAGAATATGGTCATAATATGTGCTTTATAAATACTAATAAACAGCCAATATGCAAGTAATATGCATGCTAATAAGTTAATAGTGAATATGTGTTCTCTAATTTGAAGTGTTACCTTTACTGATTTCTTCATAAAAACATTACTCAACAAACTTAAAAAAAGATACAGCTATTAAACTCAAATGAATTGGATTATTGCACACAGACTCATATAACCTGTTCTGATAAGAACACTGCATGTTCTCCCGGCTCTCCCTAGTCCAGTGTTTCTCTATTCTTCTCCTGGACTACATTATTACATTTTCAGTTTTTCCTATATCTAACAAACCAGATTAGGCTCATTAGCTCAGTGTGCTCCATGATATTTAGCGTTAGATTCGTGTGGCAGTGCAGTGCAAACGCTGTCTGTTGCATGATGATGAAACAGGTGTAGATGGTGAATGCAATGTGGTGGCACCTCCTAAGATGGAGCAACTTTGCGCTTTTAGAGAGGTGACACACAACCTGTCAAACACAGGCAGGTTTTATCTTGTTTTTGTTTTGTTTTGTCTTTTTGTTTTGAAGCATGAAATCTCTGGTTCCTCTGAATCGTAACAGTGCGAAGAAAAAAAGGGAGCAGAACAATCTTCAGATTGTCTCCTTTTGTATTGCAGAACAGAACAGAAGTCATGTACGGAAACAACATGAGGGCGAGTAAATGATGACAGAATTTTCATTTATGGCAGAACCGTTCCTTGAAATGATAAATCATAGCATGATGAACTGCCTCGAGGAGAGTGACAAAACAAAAAACTCAGGCATTGCATGTTCTGGCAAGGCCTGTGAAGCAAAAGCATAATGTCAGAATTTGTGACATTAAACAAATACTTCACGTCAGCTTCCCTTTAACCACAGAAAAGACAAATATGCTTGTGTTTAAAAGGCTGCATATTTTTGCTGTTTCTCAGAATATTGTTTAGGAAATATAAGAGCACTTCATCTTTTTTACTATCCCCCTTTCCCGCGCCCCTTTTTTCCCCCCCTTTTCTCTCTCTGCAACACACAAGTCCACACAGGAAAATAACAAACGTGAAATGGATGGGAAAGGCTCCCATGTGTGAGCTGAGATGCAGAGGCACAGCGGTGAACTCGTTCCCAGGCTCTGGGAGGAGCGGAGAGGGCAAGCCATCGCTTGACTGTCTTAAACAGGGAACCAGAAAAACTGGCTGGGCCTCACCGTTATCCGTCATCTGTCCTCCATCACTTTACCGCCACCTTTAATCACAACATGCGAGCACATAACACGTACAAGTCCGTGCACACACCTAGCTGCTAACCCACACTCATTACTCCATCCCGACATTTCGAGATGTTTGGAGAGCATGGCGACAGCGAAACCTGAAAGTTAGCACACATAAACACACACACAAGGGCTAAGTCTCAGTTGTGAAACAGTCAAATCAGCTTGCTCAATAATATTTCTGAGCAGTGTGCTCATCCATGGGCCATTGGTGTAGCAGTTTATGCTTTGACATGCTCTGGCACAGTTGAGTAATCTCCGAGAGAGGTAGACTCTCCCAGGGTTGTGGGCTATGGATGAAGCCAAAAAAAAGTGCACTAGATTACACACACACACACACACACACACATCAACAAGTGTGAGAATAGCATATAAATCATATATCACACATCGACCGCGATGCAACCACTTGCTACATTCCCAAAACCTACGCACTCACATGAAACTATTAGATACGAGTTTGTAATTACTATCGACCGCACGGCTTCCTCCGCTTCTCAGTGACTCACGGTCACAACTTTAAAACAACCTCCCGCACAAACACCCAGCCAACCGTCCTCAGCTTTAAAACAGTCATAAAAGACTGTCCTCCCTCTGCAGCGGTCTGTTCCTCTCAAACAAATGAACCACGGCTGACTGACAGATCGCACTACGTGCCAGCACTTCTAGACTTCCAAACGTCCCGTAAGCCAAGAACACTGGATTAGCCCAACTGGCAAAGAACAGTCAAACAAGCCTCTGGTACTGATGCTGTTCTGGGGCCTTTTTTCACACTGTATAGGGATCCAACTTGGCAGTGGCGCACAAGAGAAGTAATTAAAACAGCATGCTAACAGTGCTGAGGCCCATGATGTAAAGATTTCATCAGTGAGGAATGGCCCACAACGCTGTCTGAAAGAGGACCTGGGCCTGTTAGGATAGAGGGAGTCTTGACATTTTACTTTGAATCATTGTGAAATAGGAGGCACTTTCCACAAACAGAGTGTAATAAACTTTTTAAAATGTCAAGAGGTCAATTTATGATTCTAATATATGATATAATGTTACAAAAGATTTCTATTTCAAATAAATGTTGTTCTTTCTATTCACCGAGGAATCATCAAGGAATCAAAGGAAAATTAATGTACCACAGTTTCCACAAAAATAAGAAGCAGCACAGATGTTTTCAACATTGATAATAAGAGCAGAAAATCAGCATGTTAGAATTAATTCTATAATATTCTGATATATGATATTTTCTTTTAAACTGTAATAATATTTCACAGTATTAATGCTATTAATGTATATTTGTATATCAAACAAATGAAGCCTTATTGAGCATAAGAAACTTCTTTCAAAATCAGGGTTAGTGATTTAGGCAACCCTCTTCACAAACTTTGGTATTTGTCTAAATACATTTTAAAACCCTGATATTTGCACTATGAAATAAACATTAAAATAAAAAACATTTAAAACACACACACAACACCAGAACAGGTAACAGGGTTTTAATTATTGCAACTTTAGCCTAGATTAGCGGTTCACTCATTTAGTTTGGGATCAAGTTACTTATAAACTTTAATATTTGATTATTTAGTTGTATTCCTGCTACGTTTTATAAAGTTCTAAACTGAAGTTCGGGAGGAGCTTTTTCACCTATCCCTGTTATATACAACAAATGTACATTTAAGCTACAGCTTTCCTCACTCCAGTGACAACACAAGTCCAATATGCCTCCACCATCCCCATCTCCACCTTAATTTTTAATCACCATTTATTAAAGGGATAGTTTACCTAAAATGAGTATTCTGTCATCAATTACTCACCCTCATGTATGTCGTTTAATTGTATGGATCAGTTACTTTCATCACTAAAGGATTACATGGACATGCAATTTCATGAATTTGTTTTAGAAGTAAAGTCATGATGGGACATAGGTTTTGGGGCGTAGCTAAACATGAATGTATTTGTTATTTTAAATTAGTTCATTAAAAATGGTTTGACAAAGATTTGAATTGGTCAAAATGACCATTTAAGGCTATGTTAAACAAGGGTCTACTAAATCTATTAAAGTTCTACTAAATCTATTAAAGTTATCGCAACAAAAACACGGGGTTGTGCCTCTAACGCTCTAAAAACAAACCATAATGGGTCACCAAAGTGAAGCGTGTTCATGGAAACCGCCGGAAGCTGTGAAGAGAGCGCGAGACGCACGTTCGTTACAGAAGCACCCAATCATCTTGTTTGCTTTGTGTCTTGGGAGACTCACGGTAGCTTATAAACAAGTATGTTTTTGTAATCAGTTCCACAATCTGGAGGTTTGACAAACACAAATCAGGTTGAGTGAGTTTTCCAATGATTGGGAGTGTGCTTCAGACACAGGTCGATAATACCAAAGGGTTCCTGAAAGGTGCAAACCTTCAACATGGCGCGTGTCAACCTGGGTGTGTGACAGGCTGTGTGTCGCCTCTCTAATGTGTCAATACACCGCAAAGTTGCTCCATCTTAGGAGGTGTCACCACATTGCATTCACCATCTACACCTGTTTCATCATCATGCAATGCACAGTGTTTGCACTGCACTGCCACACTAATCTAATGCTAAATATCATGGAGCACATTGAGCTAATGAGTCTAATCTGGGTTTTTTAGCTACAGGAAAAATTGAAAATGTAGTGGAGTTGGTTGTAGTGGCTCTAGCTGGGTGTGGTGACACTAAAGGAGGTGGTCTGGTGGCAGGACCTTGTATGGTGAAACAATTCAGATTTTCTAAGTTCATTCCTCAAACCTTACACAAAGCTATTTTAAGAGCTATGAAGTCTCCCACGCACACACAACAATTTCGGGGTTAGCTCATTTATTTATCTTGAGATTTGTAAGGTCTAATGAAACCCTGAGAAGGACACTCTAAGTTGTTCTTGGCTGATGGGACGAAAAGGGAGGATGCGATTCAAATTTGCGAGACCAAGACGTCCATCGGCTCAAACATGGAGAGAAAGAGGCTCCAGATAGAGCCCGCTGCCGCACCCTCGCACCCCACTCCCTCAAGGTGTGTTCGAATCTGACAATTACTCACACAAGCTCCGTGCCTACACAAGGAGAACGACATGTTGCAGCTTGTTGGTCGAAATATGATAAACAACGTCAATCATTTTAGGAGAAAAGATGGGAAGCTTATCAGGCCAGCGTGGGAGAAAACCTGCGAAAAAGAAAAACTAGACAGACAGAGGGACAAATTAAATGCTCTGGTAAAGTGATTTCCACTTTATCCAGTTCCACTCAATAAATATTCCCAAGTGCACCATGTGCAGTTTTCTGAGGTATTTTCTGATAAAGTATTTTAAATACTAGATTTCACTTTAACCATATTTCAAAGACAACCGAAGTAATTATGTAATTACAAATAAAGATGTACTTAAATCCTACTTAAGTGGGTCGGATTAGCACTCTAAAGTTCAACTAACTGCATTTAAGCTAAATTTAAGCTAAAAAGCATTTTCATTTAATTGCAATTAACATGCAATTAAGTGTCCAAAAAGTTCTTTTTTTATGTATATTATTTCTGTAACAACTACACTTCTTAAAAGTATTCAAGTTTTCTAAAAGTTTTGGAATAAGATGGAATCTTTCTAATTTTCCTTTACTCACAAAAGTTCTGTACAAATGTCTCAACGGATTACATTTTACAGGATTCTTTATTTTTATATATTGAGTGTCTGTTCACACTTTGTCCATGCAGAATGTGGTCTGACCATTCAGTTCCTGCAATTTCGACACATTGTTCTGTGACAGTTATCACTTTGAGAAGTTGAATATACAACCGCCTTGATTTGCTTGTTTTACAGATATCAGTACACAAATCACAAAGATACAAAACATCCAGGAAACCAGAACACTTATAAGCTGACATTTCCAGTATTCTGAAATGAACAGTGAACATGACTCACCCCTTAATAATAAAAACCTCTCACGTAAAAGTATTGGTTCATCAGAAAATACACTGGAAGTGTTTTTATAAAGCTCAGATTACAATTGAGGAGATGAAATATACTTTCCTTACTACACAACTGAATGAACAAATTACAAAAAACAAATCAGACAACCATTTTACAGTTCTTAAAAAAATTCTAATATTGGTCCTAACTCATTCATTACCTATATTCATTTTTTTTTTATTATAAAACTTAATCACATTTGTTAATTTTCATAAAATACAATTCATCACAAGAAACCCCAATGTTTCTTTAACTGTGTTGTAATTAGAACTACCAGTCAGTAACAGCATTGACTTCAGTGTGTTAAATGTGTTACATTTCAAAGTTCATTTTGAGTCCAACATAACAAATGTAAATTACCTGCAGTTCAGTAGTGAGACAAATAAGTTCAGTAATCACTCTGATTCAGAAGGGTTTATGACTCACTAAAACACCTCATGGGTCATTCGTTCGGGAATCGGACTAAACTGGTTATGCTGTATATTTTCTTATTCACTAAAAAGGACCTAGCTCATAAGAGTCATTTCGTGTCCAATTCTTGGTTCCCAACCCTAATTATCATCTACAGTTCTATAGCTTTCAATATGCTTTCCTCAACTTACAAAAACTCTACAAACAAAAACATGTTATTCTTCAGGCTGTGTTCTGCAGGTCATAACTAGAGTAATGACAGAGAATTAAAAACAGTAGTGGTGTCATTCAGTTTCACCTGTCTGTTGATATTACTTCAATAATAATTCTTAACAGATGTTGACCTCATGACTTAAAGTTGGCTAATGTGGGTTCTCAGTATACAGGTGAGCAGATAACAGTCACAACTTTATGCTATTAAACATCTTACCCCTATCACCCTGAATGGGCCTCCATGACTTGTGCAAATGTGGGATTACAATTGAGGCAGGTTGCTGCGCTTTCCAAGAGCTGGGCTGAGACTGACAATCTGTTATGAGTGTCTCACAGAGATCAGGTTCCAAGAGCCGCCTGGATAGCTCAGATGAGAGGCAGACATGATGGAACACATTTACTATTTGTAGTCTATTAGCCACCAAACCAGAACAAGCCACACTTTTGAACACAAACCTTTGAACTGTAATCATCATTTGTATCACTCAGCCAATCAGTCAAATGTCACACAAGCAAGGCACACAAGCATCTGTTCAACTATTTCAGATTGATGTGGGTGTGTAATAAGCTTTTATTAATATAAAAGATGGGTTTTTCAAATCTATCGGGATTGATTTGAGGATGCCATAAATGTCATTTCAATTCCTGAATTGGAATTGCGGTAGCAAGCAGGATGCAGATTTTTAATTGGAATATGAATGTAAGGAAACAGAAATGTAAAAATGTATTGAAAACCAGTTTTAAACCAGAAAAGCATTTTTTTTTTATTGACAGACAGACCAATAGCTTTCTGTGGGCTTTTCCAATTTTCAATTCTACAGTTCTTCCTTTCGGACAGCCCGGATAAAAAGATGAGTTAATAATGCAATTCCTAATGTACATTCTTTAATTAAATTAATATTTCATCTGAAATCACTTTCATTAATCAACATTGTTTTATTTCAAATTGCAAAAAAAAAAACATTAGCGTCTACCTCCTAGGTAATGAGTGTGGGAAGTTGAGATTCCCTTGACAGCCTCCTGTGCTGCTCCATATTGCTGCTGGCGTTCTCACCACTGCCTAATGTTCCACAGGAAGTGATCTCAGTAAACAGGCTCACTTAATCCTTCTGTGCGGTCCTGTGGGAGGCTGCCTCTGACCCCTGCATTGACATGGGCCACAATTCTCCTTCACTGGAAAACTCACTTTTAGCTGTCACAATTGTTTGTTTTTGCTTGGAAAATCTCCGACACTAGTCCTATTTCGGGCCTTCTAATTGATATTTTACTGTTATTAGAGGTGAAGTTACAAATACATGATTTCTCACACTCTGAGGGGCCTTAAATAGGCCTACGAGAGTACCGGTTCCCTGTGTTTAGAGCCCCATCAGCCTCATAAACGAGAAAGGGGGGTAAAGTAACTTCTGGTTGCAATTTGAAGATGCTTTTTTTAGCCATCCTTAAATGTGGGAAGTCAAAGTCATCAAGCTGGGGGCGTCTGTGGGAAGCAGAGAAGATTTGAAAGGAGGAAAAAAATTCCATCTGAGGGTTTTCCCGCTTAGAGAGAGAAAGTCAGGGAACATGGATTTGAATAAAGATACTTGGCACTAGATTGATGCAGCATGTCAGTTTAATGAAACAAGCTCATGAACTAAACTGCAGGAAACGGAACCGGCAATTCATACCGCACACAGCAAATCTGAAATGTGGGAATGGGAAACCACATGATATGGAAACTAGAAAAGATAGTCCTGGAGCACAACCAAAGTCTACAGTTTAAAGAAGGGATAATATGTACACCTTCTCTGTACATATGGAATATGAGTAGGACTAGTGGATGAATTTGTACCGCACTCCTCTGTATTTCTCATAGCTCTTGCGTGCCGAACAGACGTCATGCTGCAGAACAGCTGCCCAGAACTGATTAAATAATGCATGCCAGCATGCTGCCCATGAGCACTGTTTTGCATTCAGTTATTGTACTTGGACAAGAATGTTTGAAAAACCCATTGCCTTGTGCTCTCCACCAAAGAATTGATTTGTTTTGAGAATATCTCACACAGTGGGCAGCTTTTTTTTTTTTTTTTTTTTTTTGCTGTGTTGCCCATGGGAGCAGTTAGGGGTTCGGTGCCTTGCTCAAGGGTCTCACCTCATGGTATTGAAGGTGAAAGAGAGCTCTGGTCATTGACTCCCCCCACCGACAATCCCTGCAGATACCAAGACTCAAACTCGTGACCTTTGTGACCGACTCTCTAACCATTAGGCCACGACTGTGCATTTGAGTATTTGAAATGTCTACATGAGAAGTTGAGTCACTACGCAAGAGTTTGTACTAGGGAAACTTAAAAACTACCGGTGCTGTAATATGCAGAATGAGACATGTCCTAAAAGGCACATTTGAAATGTGATCTACCATCTGCTCAAGGCCTGATTCTGTTCATGATTTGCTCACGTTGTGGTAAATTGTTGTGGGTCAATGTTAAATGTGTATATCTTATCTAATCTTAACTAAGACCTCTTCAAAAACACAATTCCCCCCTGCCAATCAAACATAGTGGGTAGAACTCAAAAGCACAATGTTAACATAAAAGACAAATGGCGCACTGTAGCTGATATCGGATAGCCGTACAAAAACATCTAGAAGAGCGGAAACGCACACCAACAGAAGACCTCACTGAGAGGCACGGCCGAGAGTTTGAACGATTTCAGGGAGGCTTTCAGTTGTAAGTGATCCAAGCAATTCAGGCCAAATTTCATTTTCACGCATGTTCCGGTCAGTAACAGGTGGAGGGAGTGTAGCTGCAGCTTTGCACTTTACACATGCTCTTTGTTCCTCTCCAGCCTGGGATCGGCATCCCTGAAAGATCTTCTGGCACTCACATGGTCTTTGTAAGTGAAATAAGATTGCTACACAACACTGTTGTGAAAACTTAAATGTAATGTATTGTGTATGTGATGTTCATTCTCACATTTAGATCCCCCTTTACAAACGCACACACTTACTCTCAGTCAGGTTAAATGGAGCAAGCAATGGCTCCTTGCTTGAGTGCTTTCACAGTAGGTCCGCAGAGAGATTGCAGTGCACAGGCCTCAGTCAGGACCGGTCACACTGGCTTTCTGCAACACTGTGGGAAAGTACTGCTCTATCTTTCACTGCTTATTTGAACCAATCTTTTTATAAATGGACTTTCACAGTCCATACAAGCCTGCACCCCTCAAGTCAAATCAGGCCTTATTACATCCCTATCTCAAGAGGCTAGAGTGAAGGGGGAAGAGGTGCCAAAGGGCATGCATTTTTTCCATTCACTACACATGAAAAAAAAAATTCTGGCATGCCTTAGAGTTGACTTTTAACCTTGCTGTAGAGGTTTACGAAAGCTATTAATGAGAAAGGCTGTATGACATTTTTTATTTTTTATTTTTTTTGTAGCAGTCATATCTTTACGGCTGTGCATGTTTTTTCAGATATTTGTCTGGGGCTGTTAAAGCAGCCCAAGTTGTTGTCAGTCATAACAAAACATTTAAATGACTGACACTTCTCTTAGAAGGCTGTGCCAGGGAAAAAAATCCTCCACAGTGTCATAAACCTCTGAGATTTGTACGTCACAGGCCAGACACAAAATATCTTGGGTTCAGTCCACAATTAAATAACTGCTGAGCTCTGAACTCTCCAATTACACACAGCACTATCAGAACTTCTCTATCAGAAGGTTCATTGTTATGTCTGGTGTGAGATCACAGGGCTGTTTTGTGTACATGCTGGTTGTGTTTCAAGCTGGTTACTGGTATACACCCAATCTAAAGATCCAATAGGTACTTGATACCATAGCTCTAACCCTGGATCTGTATCTGAGAGGATGTACGCTGGCTACACTATTTAACTTGGATTTAGTTGACATACCAAGATTTTTGGGTTTAACCCAGGCTCGGACCCAAATGTGCAAAGGTTTTTTTTTTTTTCTTTTTTTTTCCGGATATCTTTCAGATTGTATAATTTGTGATTGTCCCATACTCAGAATCACACACAGAAGTACCCAGCCATTTATGGTGCAGCACCTGGGAAGCAGTTTGGGGTTCGGTGCCTCAGTCATGGTATTCCCAGCCCGAGACTCAAACCCACAACCTTAGGGTTAAGAGTCAAACTCTCTAACCACTAGGCCAAGAAAGACTGCAATGCAATGTTAGCAGACAGCCATTCTGGCTGAAATTTACCCTCATATGCTCGTGAAAATCAGCGCAACACTAGATCCAGGCCTGCTTTTAATACATGATGCCAATCTACTTCTAAAAAAAATACAAAACACACCACAGTCCCTTAAATCAAGCTCTGCTGGAGGAAAATGACTCAGACGATCGTCATCTCATTCGCACCCACTCCACAGGAAACAACATCACCCAGTCTTTCATTCCTCTTCCCCTGTCCGTCTCCAGGAATATAATCTGATTGTTTTATCACAGTGGTTAGCATCCAATACTTCCCTTGCCATCTTGAAACGATCACATGGAATGAAATGCAGGTTCTGAAAAAGAAAAGAGGCTTTACAATAGATTCTGGTCTTTGTCTCTGTGTTTTTGTGTTTTCTTGGAATCTCTCGCTCAGACATACCAGCAGCTGTCACGGGCGCAGTCTCATTGGTTTGGCTAGGAGCTGCATTACGCTATTAATGACTGATTAGTGTCAAATATCTGGCCTGCGCTGCCTGATCCCAACTGTGGGAAATAGGAATGCGGAGTGCGTCTGATCCCAAACTCAGTTTATAGTTTCCTCAAACTAGGAGGAACAGAGAGAATCAGGAGAACTAAGCTTAGATTGAAATAATAACTCAACAAAATGGCATTTGAAGGTGATAATCACAGTCCCCTTGACAACTGGAAGCATTCCAACCCCTTCTGCCAAGTAGGAGAGAACAAAAACTAAAAGAAAATCTCCGCTTTTAAAAATCCTGTTCTCAGAAAGCCATTCCAGCTTGGTGTAAAGAAGTTCGTTGCAACCACATGGGGACAGGTGCAGAATCAGAGATATTCAGTGTCTGCTCTGATCTAGTTTTAAACTGGTACTGTTAAAAACTGGGACTAAAGGAAGCATGTATTTAGCTTATAGTGTGAGCAAAAAAAATATTTTTGCACTTACACCCGAGCCAGCTGGTTTGATATACCAAGAGTCTGAGCCAAACCGTAGCTCATATGAGATGGGCAACAAGTGAAACAGCCCTTGTAAAATTCCTTCCAATATTCTTTGCATTCAGAAATGGAGATAAAATACAAAAATGTTTGAGGACATGTAATTGTAGCTATAAATCAAATTTTGCTTAAGGAGCTTAGAAGTGAAAATGTCTTCATGGAACTGAACGTTTCTCAACAGAGAATTTATCATAGTATTTTACAACCAGTTCCAACTGGAGAGGAATGCTTGGACATCCTTGATTTGTTTTATGGACCGGTTAAAACCAGGTTTAAGAAACAATTTGAAGTAACTGGGCCAGAAATAGATAGGTACCATGTGCTTTGGTTGGACACAATATTCATAACGGGTGCATGCTGGTAACATTGTCTTGTGCAATGTTTCAATACAAAGAATGTACACACACAAATACACCTATTTGCTTTGCTGTGTAAATTGGGTCATTCCATAGAGATTATAAGTACTATAACTTCTGCATATTCTCAATGGGAAAAAAAAAACATTCTTTATTTTTATGCTGTTTTACGAGCGAGGATGTCCTCAGATATCTCCCAAAGGTGGTTTTGTCAGGTTTAGCACACTTCTTGGTATGAATTTGACCACAAAATATAGTCAAGTAGTTACACACACATAAAGTAGTCTATACAGTTAAAGAAGACTCTCTTCTCTCTTTTCCTCGTCTGTGAAAGCTGCTATCCAACAGCTAAGAGGAATGGATTCAGAAGAGACTGCGTGATGGCTGTGCTGTCTGTGCCGAAACAAAAGGAGGATTTGGCAGAGGGTTGTGCCTGCATCAAAAAGACCTGTTTATTGGACCTCTCCCCTTTTCGTCAAAAAAGCTTGCAGCAGAGCCTAAGAGCTGTAGATCCAAAGTACTGCTGAGAAGGAGAACGGAGACCACACAGCGTGCACCACAGAACTCTGCCCACAGTTCTGTTTACAGTTAAATGCCACATTAGAGCAATTTCTACTTTTTAGTCCAACCCATGCTGTTTCAGTCTTTTCGGTCCCTTCCTCATATCAGGCTTTTTTTTGAATGAGTGCTCGATGTTTACCACAGAGTAACGCGCACACCGTGAGAAAAACTCACACGTTTCTCATGCTGGGTGCACATGGTGCAAAAGTTCAGGGATAGTACAAGACTTCTTTCACTATAGGTCAAAAATGTCCCTGGATCACTTAGTGTGATTGTTGATATGTGAGAAAGAGAGCACAAAAGAATGACATAGCTCAGCTACAAATGTTGATAATAGAATGTTCAAATATTACAGCTGGGTATTGATTCAAATTCCTTGTTTACTTTGATTCCAATTCATAGGTTCTTGATCGAAATCAGATTTAAATATGATTGGATTTAATTTAATTTGGGTGTGTTTTAGTTATAATGACCATTTCTCCTACATTTGAAGTAGACACTCTCTTAACTGATGCTATAAACTATATAAAGAATCTTCTTAATTGGTACATTACAAAATTTAAACAGAAACCAGTTTTAAACTATGCGGTTCAATTGCTATTTAACACATATAATAATCAAAAGCTAAAAATCAATCTGTGTAAACCAGCTTGAAACCTTAAATTACAGTTCTTGTGTATAACTGTTGTTAGTATAACAATGTTTTGCAATATCAAATTATATATCCAAACTCTTAGTTAATGTGAAAAAGAATTAAAAAAAAAGTAATGAATTAAAATCTACCCTGTAAATACAGCGCATCGGGCAGAGATCAACAAAAGTTCTTTAAAACATCTGTTAATCAAGACCAAAGTCTTAAGATGTATATCACAGCCTGATTTACCTGGCTTTACACTTATGAGTACTTCACCCTTTTCCAACTTCGCGCTACAGCAAGACTGAAATATTCTTAGAAGTGATGTATGCACAGTCCACGCTGTCAGCTACCAAATGAGAGGAACTGAGATTGAGTTGAATTCCCAAAGGCAGCACTCTGTGCTTCATGCTGTGGGCCACTAAAAAGGGCTTGAGCTATTTTGAAGTAATTTCTCTCCTTGCAATAACAAATTTTACGACATAACATCGGTAGGAGTATGCTGAAACAAGAGACAGGTAGTGTGAGAAAAAGCATGGCCAAGTCATAATGGGAAGTTGCTGATAGGATCAGGTAGAGACAATTTACTCTTTCTCACAATACAAGCATAAACTCCTATCAGGCAGTTGCCAGCAACCACAGCCGTATTGGAAAATATAGGGGTTTCGCAAGAGATTACAAATCCAACCGTTCAGTCATTTTAATATCTTGCCTACTATAGATGGACCTCTGAGACGTATTTTTAAATCACAGCCCTTCTATGTGCCGTGTGTACATCAGCTACACAGAAAACTCTCCCACATCCTCTCATCACTACTCTCGATTCCCACGCTAAACCCATAGACCTGATGGGAACATTTAGATCAAGTCCCTGTTCTAGTTCCCAAAGGCTTTCGGTGTACTGTATACAAAGAGAGCACACGGAGAGAGCAAGAAAAAAAAGAGAAAGAGTTCTCATAGTGACCTTGCTGAGAGTCATGTAATGTTGAAATTACAACATGGGAGGAAGTTCTCACACCAAAACAGTTTTCATCCAAGCTTGACCAAGGTCGAACCATGAGCTTATCTCTCTTCCATTGATCCCAACCATGGAGCTTTCCCACACTAACACCCCTCTCCTGAATGCAAATAAACACAGAGGCCCACATCTGCTCCATGCACTCTTTCAACTCCATCCCGCTACTAATTTTTCAAAACCAAAGCGCAGTGGCAAACAGCATCCAAACAAAGTCTGCATAACAGAAAAACATTGGAAGTTAAATACAGAGATTTGGTGCTGGCAGTTAGCCCATGACAAGACTGGGAGGAGGATTAGCTCCATTTGGGATTTTGAGTCATGGAACAGAAGATGCATTGTTGCAGCATGTTGAAGGTGCCAGGTTGTTGTTACTCAAGTCTCGAAACTCATACATGTCTACACAACCCATGTGTTTTTGTCATCAGATGTTTAAAGAAGCTCTTGACATAAGTGCTGTGCCCCTTAGAAAAGCTGTTAGCACTGTAAACAAACTGGCGCATGAATAGGACAACCCATCAGAGATTGAAGCAGGAGCCCCGAATAAGGAGATGGAAGATTAAATAAAAACAAGGAGGTCAATGTAACTACTTTAAGTTCTGTATAAATAGTGCGCTTCAATAGTTTTAGAATATTCCAAATATGAATGAACTCTCCAGCACCCTCAATTACCACCAAAACAGCTGGAACTTTATTCAAAATATATTCTTTTGTGTTCCACAGCAGAACGTCAGTCAAACGGTTTTGACAGATGACAGACATTTTTTGGGCGGGCTATCCATAAAAGTCACAAAAACAGAAAAATAATAGAAAAATATAAATCACTAACCACCATGTACAACAGATCAAAACAACACTACCATTCAACTTTTTAGATCTTGTTATACTACAGGGCAAATTCATGTCTTAACCTGTAGCTAATCTTTACTTCTCCAGCTGTCTTCTCTAGTCATTAAAACTAAAATCATCCAGTAAATACATTACCTGCTTAACCAACTCATAAAAATAATTGTAATAGCTGAATATTTTTAATCACTACCAACTATTCTATTTCAAAGCAAATTTCTGGATCAAACTCAAATCTTTAAATCATTTCTTACATAAAATCCCTACATTTATTTGTTCTTGATTTCAAAGAAGGCCAAAGTCACACTGCATACTTGTGGCAGAGCAGTGTGAGGTTGGTGTTCAAAGCCCACCACAGATGCAGAGTGCTTCCACGACGACCTTCTCCTGCTCTCCAGCTTTGTTTAAACTGGAAATGTTACTGTTGGGAAAAAACTCGGCAATGATCACCCATTAAGAAGGATCATCCACAGGAAAAAGTGTTTTAAAGTCAACATCAAATGGTGTTTGTAACCAATTTGAAGTCATATTTCCAAGTAAAACATGACATTTATTCTATTCATCATCCAAGATTGAAGAGTGTGAAAAGTGATCTCTATATCATAAGCATTCAATGGTTAGGGTTAGGGTTAGGGTTAGGCAGTCGGTGGGATGAGGTTGGAAAAATAGAAAAGGCATATCTGTAATTTCCATGTATATGGTACAAAGTTATCACACTGCAACATCACAGTGAAAATTTACATTTAATTAAAAATTACAAAGAATAATTGTCTTTCTTTAATAACGGGCACAGATTACAATCAAAATGTACTGCATTAAGAAGGCAACTCAGAAAACAAGACCCTCAATGTCCTACAACTACTGAACCTGCAACTACAAAGCTACACAATGGGGGAAAAGTACCAAATATGTGAAAGGATACAGATGACCCCTTATCTTTGATTAGCAGTTCCCCACCACCACATCCCTTTTGGGCCCTGAGTCCCACTGGTACAGCTTATTTTCCTGACTGTGCCCCAGGGTTGATCTTATTGTTGGGATATGGGATTTACTACTTCTTCCTCTGTTTGTCCAACAGCAATAAGGAAGGAGCTGAATTGATACAGGCTGTTGAAATAGTACCACAAGAAAACAGGTCTTGGTCCTATTTTCGGAAAATTTCACAATGCATGCAATCTTAAACTATAACACCCTGAAAGCATCACATTCAAAAAAACACTTTTGTGGTTTTCAGGAAAAAAAAGACAGGAAAACAAAACTGAACTGTCTCTAGAGTTGCGTCAACATGACCTGTAGAGGGCATGTGAGAGGACGAGTGAGAGAGCAGACAGGGTAGACACAAAACAAATCAATCACTATTCACCTGACCTGGAACACAGTTTGATTCTGACTACTTAGGGCCCCGCAGAAGACTTAATGGTGTAATTAACGGTTTTCACAGAACTGAAACCAGACCACATCTGAAATCCTCAAGGGTATGTGTGTCTCAACAAGCCCACCAGTGTGAGAAACTACACACACATGGTTACTAACAATCATACAGGGATCGCCATCACTGTGTTTCACTGAGGTTGTGCAATGTAAGGCGAACAAAATGTTTTTATTTCATGGTGACATTTTTAAGACTTTAATAGCTGCCGTTTATAGCTGCAAGCATAGAGCTGGTAGGTGTGCTATACTGGGAGCAAACTGAGCAATTCAGAAAAACTTCCTGCAAATTTCACTTAGGACACTTTGCCAAAGAGAGAAGCTTGATCTGAAAAGAAAGCAAGCATTCTATTCCAAACAGGAGATTTTTCCTCCTCATAGTGGCCATCTGTTTATACTAGTTATTTATTATGTCCCTCGATAACTTTACAGTCATCCTGTAATCTCTGCTGTGCTTAACCTGGTTCAGGTGTTGTGTACTTGAGATGAGCTACCAGAGATTAGAAAGCGTGCTGGGGAGTTAGGGCTTTTCTGTAGGGAATTAAGCAGGGCTTGGATGGCTGAGGTCTTGCAGAGCCCGACAGCTGCTCCCAAATTAGAGACCAGGAGACGACACGACAGAGCCCTGGAATGCCAGGATCGCCCCATTGCTCTCCCACTTCAGAGCTCTGGCAAATCACACACAGAACTGTGGATGAAAGAGATTCCCTTCAGTGGGTAATATTCCCTCTCATGATGCAGCCAGACTGAATGCAGCCACTCTTATAATGTAAGAAATGCAAGCATGTATACGATATAAATGGATAGTTCACACAAAACAAATCTGTCATATTTATGAATCCTCAGGTCATTCCAAACCTGCACGACCTTTTATCTTCAGTGAACACAAAAGACCATATTTTGAAGAATGCTGGCTTTCATTAGATTAAATAAGTCATCCTCAAAATATCTTATTTTCTTGTGTTTCACAGAAGAATAAAGTTTATCTAGGTCTGTTAGTTTGACTTTGCAATCCTTAAACTTATTTTAGTCAAATAGAAGCATTCACATTAACATTGAATAACGTATACATATAAATATATGCAAGTGATTTCATATGTGGATGTGCGTGGATTTTCAGTGTAAACGGAAGGCATTTCAGTGTAAAAGAAAGTCGTTTAAACGTGAATGGAAGTAACCGCATTTGCAGTCGTGGACAGAGATCTTCAGATTATCAGCAGAGTTTGATACTTGCACTTCTGCCTGATATTTTTTTCCTAGTTTGCAGAAGCTCTTCTAATGGGGGAGACTTATTTTCTCACGTTATATATGAGCCACTATTGCACACATACATGATGACATGTAAACATTCTCAGAATTAACTTTTGGTTTTTTATCTGATGCGGTGGATGGTGGATCTTTATCAGTGTAATAGTTAAACATCATATGCAAAGAAAAAAAAAAACTTGTATAGCCTACTATTTGATACAAATGTTGCATTATTAACCAGTTTTAAGGTTTTATTACATTCTGTTCCTGAAATACACACTTTTGAAATCAAGATAATCAAAGGTAATCAAATCAAGCACAACCTAATAAATCATGTTTCGTGGATAAAGGGTGTAGTAAAAAAGATCATGTTGTAGGATATTCTGGTGATAGCATGGTCCGTGGAGAATTCATCTCAAAGTGCACCACAATGCAGTATATGATTAAAGACAAAAACAAAGTGTATAAAGACATTTTACAACCTTTTTATAACTATATTTACATTTTATCTACTAAATATATCATTTTGGGGCAAAAAAATAGAGAGATTAAGAATCTTTATATTCCAGTTCATGTGTGTATTTAAAAAAGAAGAAAAAAAAAAACATTAATCTTTAGCTTTGTTTTTAAAACTTTTTTTTTTTAATGATTGAGCAAACGATAAGGAATGACACAGATCTCTGTCCACGATTGCAAATGCGGTTACTTCTGTTTACGCGTAAACGACTTCCGTTTACACTGAAAATTCACGCACATCCAAATATGAAATCACTTGCATATATATGTGTGTGTGTGTGTGTGTGTGTACAAATAATGCATGTTTTTCTTATCTGAACTGTATACGTTAGTAAATGTTATTTTTTATTCATGCGCGAGTGTTTTATGGATGTGTATGTGCGCATTGAGTATGTGCGAGTGTTTAATAGGTGTGTATGCATGGATCAAGTTTATGTGCAAGTGTCTGTAGGTGTATGCACGCGTCATGTTTATATGTATACGCAAGTTATTCACAAGTGTGTATGCATACAATGCTAACATTATATGTATTGGTATCGATTTCATATCAGTGTTCATGTGTATTTTCTATATGTATTTCTGAACATCCAGTAGTATGCATGTATATGTGAGTAATTTATATGTGAATATGCATGTGTTTTATGTATGTATTGATAAGCAAAGTTTGATTTAAATCCTACATGGCGCCTAACAATACACACACACACACACACGTTTGTTTTTGTGAAAAGTGGGGACATCCCATAGGCGTAATGGTTTTTATACTGTAGATACTGTATTTTCTATTGCCATTCACCAACCCTACCCCTAACCCTAACCCTCACAGGAAACTTTGTGCATTTTTACTTTCTCAAAAAAACTCATTCTGTATGATTTATAAGCGTTTTGAAAAATGGGGACATGGCTTATGTCCTCATAAGTCACCCTCTCCTTGTAATACCTGTGTCATACCCATGTCATTATACAGAGTTGTGTCCTGATATGTCACAAAAACATGCCCAAATTATTCAGTCTGACTGAAAACAAAACTTTAAAGTGCATGGACTGTTGCTGTCAGAAATGCTCATTTGTTTTCAGTAGAGGCAAGTGTTGAACAGAAATCTGAGAACTATGGTGAAAAGCTGTTTTCTTCTGCATTATAGGGTCTCTAATTAGTCAGTGTCCACAAACGCACACGGACCAAGTCACGCGGGTCAGTGCAGCCAGAGGCAGGGTTACTTAATCACCATGATAAAGAGGAGGGCCAGGATATACATGGTCAGTGGAATGTGACTCCTCAGTGGTGGACTGTGAACCACACCCAGTGCAATAACCCTCACCTGAGGCAGTGGGCTATTGTATTCATGGAGAAAGGAACATAATGAGTGAGGAAATGAAGGGTTGAAAGAGTGAGATCGACAGTGAAAAAGTAAACCAGATTGGAGATCCTGGGACTACAATTACTGGACTTTTAAAGTATTAACTAAATCAGTGAAGCCGCACAAATAGGGAGTTTAAAAGATCAACACTGAGAACGAAAGTGAGGGAGGATGTTAGGTGAACAACGTTGACACTTAAGCCTCTAGAGAGAGAATGTCATGCTGATTTTTCATCCCTCCAAAAGAGCAACTTGTTGTTTTCATTCAATATATTTTAATAAAAGTGGTCTTATTGCTTCCCCCCACCTTGCCCTCGGGCCAACATGGAATGTCTGCTTCTTCTTCCCTCCTACTGATGGAGAAAAACAGAGCTAAATCACACACTTGGCCAGCAGAACCCAAATATGGAGAAAAGGATTACAATAAATCTGCACTATATTTCCCAAACATACTTCACTTAGATTGAGAACATTGCCAGGAATACTCCAGACCACAAGATACCCTGTTATGAGGACAAACAAGGCAACTATGCTTCATTGTGTTCACTATATCTCGATGAGTAAATCCTGTATGGCTTGTTTTGGCAAGAGTGTATTTAAAGACAGAGAAGTGGAGCTGAGTAAAAAGATCCTCCACAATATTCCTCTGTTAAAGCTGGCTATCCTTAAAGCATAAGGTATGCAAGCTATTTCATCATTACCAGCTCTCCGCTCCTGTTTCACGCTATTACATTCTCCAGCTCTCAAACTGCTTAGGCATTTTCCTTCCTCAACAATAGGCTTGGGTCGGCTGAATATGATTTAAAGCTAAAATCCAGTGGAATCCGTGAATAAATTGCTTGCCACCCTCTGCATTTACTTTTTCTCTCTCTCTTTCTCTCTCTCTCTGGAATTAATCCCCACTTGGGCTCAGTAAAGCCAGCCAAGTGGCTAGTCTGTCAGAAACGTCCACTGTCCACTGATGAAGTAAAACAGCAGCTGCATCGCAGAGTGTGATAACATCCTGGAGGAAATATCTAGCATAGTCTATGCTCAGTGATGAAGAAGAGGATGAGTGTGGTAACATGTAAAAATATAAGTTGATAAATATAATGCAGATTTAGACAACAATTCTGTGATCAAGGGTGTTGACAGGCATTAGCATTAAGGTGCACAGTGGACTTCTGTCAGCATCAACACCTTGTAAAGCAGCTTTTGAACCTTAGAAGAAAATGCAACAAGTACACAAATCAAAGCAATAAGTGCTCTGAAAAATTATGAGGTGAACCAAAAAAAAACTGTAAATGGGACAGAAAATTACACCTTTCTTCCAAACCCGTTTATATCAGACTCAACTGATATATCTCAGCTAGGGAGGTCTTTCAGTAAATTTCTGTTGCCATGTTTGTAATAATTAAACACCTTTTGTAAGTGAGCTCTGCCATTGTGATCTTCTGGCTGATATTATTGCTGTACTCATGCCAATTTGTCATCCTCTCGGTCTTCTTTTCGTTTCTAGAGAAAAAAACCAGATCATAGTTTGGCTGAAGCTGAAGGGCTGTGCTGAGGCAGGCACGTACAGGTGAAGTTATGGGAGTAGTTTCACTCACCTCTGTGAGGAGGCGTGGGAACCAGAGATCTGCCAGTAGTGCATGAGTAACAAGAGCCCGAGGGAGTGTGGCGTAATCTCAACTACCACTTTTCTTTTCTCTTTTCCTTCGTCACTTACACGCACAAGATACACACGTAAACACACTGAAGCACTCAATCATTTTAAGATTATCAATCTGTGCATGAACTTTCTGACACTGCCTGCATGTTTAGCCTCATTTTCCTTCTTTTAGCACAGCCATACTTACACTTGACACTCACGCTGAGATTTGATTTTCTATTACCTTTCCATTACCTTTTGTGGGCAACCACACAAAGGCTATGATTAAGCTAATGCTTGTGGATTAAGGTGAATAGAGATGCATTTTATAAACAGACAAAGCAAAATAATGGCAGACAGATAGGCGTGTCATCACCCTAAATCATTTTTATCTGTAATAACCTGTTAGTAGAATGTGCAAGTTTATTATGAAGCACAGTCAGTGATGGGGTGTTAATGAATGAATGAATGAAAACCTTCCTCCTCAAAAAAAAAAAAAAAAATATATATATATATATATATATATATATATATAAATTATAAATAAAATAGACATGGTCGATACTGCAAGAAAGAAAGTTGGAATTGTGAGATATTGAGTTGCAACAACTCTGAGGTAGAAACAGGTTTCCATTCAAATGTACTATTTTGCTTTGAATTATATATATATATATATATATATATATATATATATATATATATATATATATATATATATATATATATATATATATATGTATATGTATATGTATATGTATATGTATTACTTAGGTCTGAAATCTAGCTTGTTTTAAATTAGCATTTTGTATATTAATACACATTACAATTATACAGCAATCATTCTGCAATGACAACATCTAACCTTGCACCTAATAAGCTGGTTGACTACTGCCAAATATGAAAATGCAAACAGATTTAGCTATACTAAAGAAGCATATGTAGGTAACTTAAGTACATAAGCCCTGGCCTCCCTAAAGAAGCCAAGAAAAATGACAATAGATTAGAGATATTATACATATCATAGTCTGGAGTGGGGGCAAATTATTGTGTGTGGGTGCCGGGGGACAGTGGGCTGGCAGCTGTCGTTGCTGTTCAGGGGCTCACAGGTCTCGGCCTACCTCTAATGACCAGACCAGCTGTCGGAGTTGTGATTATGGGGACCTGGGGCTGTACGAAGTGGGGAGGGCATGAGAACTACCACCCCCCTGTCCTGAGGGGCGTGTCCCCAGCCTCTGAAAGAGGGTGATTGATGGCACAGGGTTGACACCAGGCTTCAGGAACAATTGACTCGGGAGGAACACAGTCTTACAGAGGCCTAGGGTTGCCTCAAACTCTTTTTCTTCTCTTTTTTTCAGAGGCAAATGCAGGATCAATTGAACTTGTAATTCAGTCATTTTTCTCAATATGTCTCTTTCTGACATTTTAGGTTGAACATATGCCACTCTTAATACCCTTCAAAGACCTTTTAACCAGTGCCAAGGGAACGAGACATTCCATCACTTATTTGTTTAGCGATTATTTGTCAGATTAGTCAGATGTGGTCTCCTTCGTGACGACTGACTAAATGACCAGACATTCCAGCAGTCTCCGTGCACATAGACGCCACAGTGGAGATCGGCCCAAGCGTGGCAGTGCAATCACAGCAGCCCTGAACACTTGTAGTGTGGTTTTGCAATTCAACCTCTGGAGGGAAGAGCAGAAAGACGAGCAACAGTGTAGCCTCAGGCGTACGATGGGTTATCTGTGAGTACTGGCATTTGAGTTTCAGCTCCAGGGCCTTTAACACAGCCCCTGACCCTGAGCACTAAACCTCAGGACCCTCTCGGGAGCCCTTTTCAACAAGTCGCTATTACCTCTTGTCCTCAAGTCAGATTTACAGCCATAGGGAGGAGACAGATGCAGAGGGGGAACTGTCCTGCAGCTGTCCACAAAGGGATACTCCACCCCAAAATGAAAATTTTGTCATTAATCACTTACCTCCATGTAATTTCAAACCAATAAAAGCATCGTTCGTTTTTAGAGCCCAATTTTAGATATTTCGGATGAAAACCGGGAGGCTTGTGACTGCCCCATTGACTGCCAAGTTTAATAGACTGTAAAGATCCAGAAAAGTATGGACATCGTCAGAATAGTCCATCTTCCAGTAGTGGTTCAATCCGTGTCAGCCGCGCTGCACGGATGCGCTGTTCTTGACTCGAGAATGAGTCAATCTTTTGTTCATTATCTGGCTCGGCTCGGTGTTCATCTTCAGTTCGCTCTTCACACAGTTCAGTCAGTGTACTGTTTGAGTAAATTAATTACGCCGGGATATTGGTTTATTTTAACTAAGAGGGAGAGTCAGCCACATTAAAAAAAGTTAACAGCTTAAGTCATTTGTGGATTAATGCATATTGGCGACGCGAACCGTTTAAAACGATTCAGTTTGATTTGGTGAATTGGTTCAAGAAGATCCGGTTACATCGAATGATTCGTTCGTGAACAGGATATCACTCCTGCAGTGTTGTGAACGCGCTCACAACAGACCCAGAAGAGAAGACAATGCTGAAGGAAGTCCAAAAAGTATTTTCGATGCTTTAAAAAAATCTAACTGACCTTCTGATGTCACATGGACTACTTTGATGATGTTTTTCTTACCTTTCTGGACATGGACAGTATACCGTACACACAGCTTCAATGGAGGGACTGAGAACTCTCGGATTAAATCTAAAATATCTTAAACTGTGTTCTGAAGATGAACGGAGGTCTTACAGGTTTGGAACGACATGGGGGTGAGTTATTAATGACATAATCTTCATTTTTCGGTGAATTAACCCTTTAATGGCAAAATTTTATTTTGGGGTGGAGTAACCCTTTAAGCAGTTATTTCACACAAAAACACAGCAATGGCATTCAGAATTCCAGCAGCTGGCTCTCGTCCAGCCCTCATCTGAAATATAGTTCCTGACACTGAGCAGCCAGCTTCTGCACACTCAACTAGTTACTGCACACAAACACGGACATCAGTAAAAGACACTGTGAACAGATTCTGATGGGTCTTGTTAAAAGGGTCCAGCCAGTTTGCACTGGAGATGGAGCAGCGTTGCACTTTCTCATGACTGAGAAATTCTGGGTTTGGACCCCAGAGACCAGCAATTAAACCCACCAACTGGACACAAATCACTTCTGCCTTGATCCAGCACAATCAAGAAGGAGAAAAACAAAACAGAACATGAGATTGAGTGGGAAATGCGCCAAAGAATAAATGAACCCTTGATCCCTAAACATAAACATTCCTTTGCTCCCACACATATACAGACGCTGTAACAGCAGCACAGTTTCTCAAAATTTTATAATTTACCGAGCTGGTGTGAAAATTAAACACCTTGTCTCACAATGCAGGCAGTGATCAATTACTCACTTATTTGCCCTGGATAACAACCTCTTTGTGTAATGGTTGTTTATGTGTGTGAATTTGAGAGAGAGGGAGAAATTAGAGAGGGAAGTAGGGGAATGTGCTAGGAGAGGACAAACTCACCAAGTAACTTGATGTGTTTCAGGTCATAATAAAAACAGATTTATTTCCCAAAGTCTGAGCTTGAAATAGCACAGTGAATTGCTGTACTCATTACCGTGTATATTCTATGTATGTGTAATGGATGTTTTTTTTTTTTTTTTTTTTTACTTGAGCTGTATATTTATTTTGTGAGAACAACACAAAAAGACAGTGCAAACCTACAATATTTTGGCGTCAACATGAGGACATATATAACAATGCTATGGAGTCTGTGGTCTGTGGGCTTTCTCAGAATCAGAGGTTTCAAAAAAAAAAGGTTTAGACTTTATATTTATATTTATCTGTTTGGGAAATGCAGAGGTGTAACTGGGATATATCCCTCATTTTCCAAACCAAAACGACTACATTTCTTCTCATGCAAGGAACAGAGAGAGCGCAGAAGGTAGGTGTGAGAACATCGGATCATGGAGGGAAGACTAGAAAATTATTACATGCAGAAAATGGTGACATCACTGGTACAACCATAAATAATTAAAGTCTTTGTCTCCTCGTAGGCTAAGAAAATAAAAATACAAACAGAGATGTCTAAAACAAAAAAACACTAAAACCATGAGCAGTTGTACAATCGCTGAACCTTGATCATGGACACAGCACAAGCTAAGATAATAAAGACAGTGAACACAAAAGCAACTCTCTGATTGGCCATGACGTTTCTTAGTAGGGGGTCTGCGTTGCTGATTGGCCATGACGGGTTTTGTGGGGGGGGGCTCTAATCCTCTCCACACACTCTGCAGGCGCTCAGTGGAGTTTTCCCACATAAATCACGCTGCACTCGGGTGGTAAAATCATTATTGTCTATTCAGGCCTCATAGCTTGCTTGCACTTAAAGGCCAAGTAGTATGCTAGCACAAATAGTTCACACACATCCTCTTCCTGCTAAAAGGGTAGGCAGCATTCAAACATGTCAGAGATCACACAATCTTTTATCACTTTTTAGGCAAAGTATGCTGTGTAGTAGTCACATGCCTGATGCTACAAACAGCTTTGCAATGCAAATGTACTAGAACTTGTTACATACATTTAGACAAGCATATGAGTAACACTTAAACCACATTAAATACTAGTGAAAATAATTGTAAAAATTATTATTAAAAAAAAAATTCTACTACAGAAACACCATTTTCACCAAACACAGTTTTTACACCAAACAGTTTCTGAACCCCACTGACTTCCATAGTATTTTTTTCCTCATTGGGGGACCAGCAACTGTTTAAACCCATATTCTTCGAAAATATCTTCTTTTGTGTCGTGCATAAGAAAGAAACCCATAAGGTTTGGAATAACCTGTGGGTGAGTAATTAATGACAGATTTTTTTGGATCTCTGTCTGTATCGATCTCAGTGTGACATAGCAACACTAGCAGTAGTTTTTACTTGTTTGACCAAACAATGGGAGACCGATGTAGTGGAAAACACTGTGCGATGCAGAAATTATGCAAAAAAACATCTACAACTTCCTAACATTTTCTAATAAGGTTTTCAATAGTCAATTCAAAACCAGAAAATCATTGAACAGGATCGATGAGTTTTGATATTAATGCCATAAGCCATTCTGCTTCACTATTAACCGTCTTCTCTTTCCTAAATTCAAGTGAAGTTTTGTGGCTTTTATTCCCATTTTCCACTGCTTATTAGCCAAATTATTTTTAAGAATTGCTTGTATGTATCAGTATGCAGTCATCAGCAATCTGGGATGTTTGAGATGGGGGGTTAAGTGGGTGAGGGACATTTGGCTTTGCTTCCCACAGGGTGGTCCACCTACACAAAGTAGGTTCACCATCCCATTTTCATTTACAACAAGGCAAACATACAGTGCCATTCAATCTGCACAAAGAATAGAAAAAAGTACTACAACCAAAAAAATAAATAAAAAGCAGACTGGATTACAAAGCACAACTACGTCACAATAGTACTCAAATATGTGGTGATGTTTGATGTACCAGTAAGTAAGAGTCTCTACAGCTGAGCAAATGACAGCCATTAACATGAAATGACTTGTTTGGAAATACCACATCAATGGGTTGTTTAACTAATCAGAACCTAGGCAACTGACCTCTACATTTAACTGTGCACCCAGGTGCTGAAGGCAAGCGTGAGACCATGTTTTGCCTTCGCCAGCAGTAACTAGGGCAGTAAATCACAATGACCGTCACCTTCTTGTTTGTCTGATGCTGGAACCCCTCAGAGCACTGCGAGAATCACATCACCTTTCTTTCCCTTCATTTTCCTTTTTAAAAACACACACACCTCTGCAGTTTCACATGCTGCTGACATAAATCAACAAATAATATAGTGCAGTGGTTCCCAACCTTTTTCAGCTCGTGGCCAACACAACCAAACACATATGTTTGCATGGCCCACTGCAAAAATTAACTGACCCTGCTATTGTTGGGTTAATAACTTAGTACTCAGAAGCTAGATTGTTACATGTATGTATTGAATAAACTGGGGCTGTGCGATATGAAAAAAAACACAGACACACACAGATATGCTTTACAGTCATAAATGCATTCAGGATTAATTTGAAACATACTTCCAAAAGAATACCAATAAGAGCTTTATCGAAAAGTTGTAACATCTCTAGAACAGATATTAGTCAAAATAATCACTATATTAAAGGTGTAACAAAATTTATAGACTTACGGCAAAATATTGATATATATATAAATGAATAAAACCCATGTCCAGGGACATTTTTTCTTTTTTGCCATGCATTGTTCATAGAGCTCATTGTAGCGGTGCCTTAGGTGTTGAAATAGATTTGTTATACATTATCCAGGTTCACACATAGGTCTACTCTGTTTGCAGTTTGCAGTAAGCATATGCGGTGCAGAAGCAGCAGTGAGAGCGCATTAATGTAACGCGAAAGCACATTAAAATAATGCACGAGCGCGAAACTCTCTGTTCACACGCAGATTTCCTTTGCTCTGTCACAAAACCAGACATGTTTGCTCAGAGACACGCTGCTCTCGCCCGGAGAGAGTGTGCGCACTTAAAACGTGTCTCCTCTCACTCAAACTGCGTCCTGTGCACTCACAACTCTTTCTATGCTCATGTGCCAGATATTAATTATTTTCACAAGTTTTTATTACTAGCCTTTTACCGCGAGCAGCATGAACGATCTGATCCATTAATATGGGCTCAGAAAAAAGCCGCATCACAGACAGTGTGTGTGAACCTGGAGTAGGCATATGCCCAGTCTGTTCTGTTCTGGCGCTTGGGGTGTTGTATTTTGATTGGATCTGATAGCATACTGCCTGAAGTCAGGGCTGCGGAAAATCGTGCTATAAAGCGATTTAGAATTTTTTTTACTGATGCAGATAACCATTAATCAAAACTTGTCATGATTTGGCTCAGTTTGCCCCGGGTATGGGGTAAGTTGACCCGAGTCGAGTCAGTGGGTGAGAAAACTCATTTAATAATTTCCTTTTACAGACAGTCATATTTCTTTTCTTAAAGTAAACTTTAACAACATAAAACTGAAACATACTTCTGAAACAATATGTTGAACACCAAAGCTGTAGCCTTCCAAGAAACAGACTAAACAGAGAGTTTGTTGGACATTAGTGACTACATGTGGAAAGATTTATTTTTATTTGCAATCATAGCAATATGCAACACTGCCAGAACTTAAAACTGATAGTAATCAAGAGAGCACAAAGGCATGTTATTGCTGACAGGATACCACATATGGTAAGGCAAACACAAAAAAATAAATAATAATAAAATAAAACATGATGTTATCTGTCAGAAATGTTTTCAATGTTATCAAAAGAGTAGCATATAAAACTAGTGCAGAGATCTGTAGAAGTATGTTACGTCTATGCTATTTCATATTGTAGTTACATTTTCACAAAGTCGTGCCAACAAAATTCAGGGGGCACTAGACAAATTTATCATCTATATAGCAATGGTTATTAATGAAAATTATAACAGTAATAGGCCCATGTATTGCTGAATGAATAATAAACAACTGATAAAATGATATACCCCTAACCCTAAATAATGGTGCGATATGATATAATTTAACAATGCTCATTCATCTAAAACAAAGAAAACATATTTCACAAACATCTACATATCGGTTTCTTTCAAAGAGTTTTATTTTCACAGTCTGGCAGGAATTATGGGTGCTTCCAAAATACATGATCACAGAACAGTAAACGTGTGTAGTTGCCATCTTGCAAAGATGGAGGAGGTGGGTCAACTTACCCACTGGCTCAACTTACCCCACTCTTCCCTACTTCCATTGAAGATGAGACAGAAGCAGGTTCAGAGAGTGAAGGAGAGCCCAGTCTTGTCTAAACATCTGCAATAAAGTGAATTATTACAGAGTTTTCTACCTTCTCTTTTAATTGTATATTTGTAACAATTGGATGATTTGTATTAACAAGAACCCACCCCTCCTTGTGCCCCTTTTTTTGGTTTGGGCCACTGCCCCTCAAAATGTCTGTGCACGGCCCTGACACAGACCCTCTCTGGATCAGGATGTTGAATTTATGACAAAGAGAGGTCATTGTGTGCATGTGACAACAATATCACAAATTCTCCACAAATGTGGCTTGCATGGGAGGGTTGCAAGAAAAAAATCCACTCCTCAAGAAAGGCCACGACTGAGCTTTGCCAAAAGGCACCTTGAAGATTGAGGCAGATCATACTAAAATGTTATTATTTGGCTTCGACACTAAACGATATGTCTGACAGAAATTCAGCACACCATGTTAATATGTCGTCTAGAAGTGCACAGTTAGTAGAGACATATCCTGACAGACTAAAGGCTGCACAAGATTGTTCAACAAAATACTGAATAAAACAAAAACTGTGTCTGTCTTCATTTCAAGCTCCAAAGCAACAAAATGTGATTATTTTACTTTCTATACCCACTAAAAAATGGATATTCAAATTGAAATCGATAAAACATAGGTGTGATTATAAAAGTAAGGCTTAGATGACTGCAACTGCAATTCAAATTGAAAATTAGGTCAAATAAGCATGCACAGCATATCTAATATTAACCAACACTGATAGGAGAAAAGTAAAATAAATATCTATTAATATAAGCAAATCACTGATATGGTACTGAACTACTAGTTTTCAGAGATAACATAATAAATACCCACATCACTGAAATAAAATACATGTTATGGTTTTAGGCTCAATGTGTTTGCTACACAATTCAGAAAACAATAATTCTATGAATCTCTGAGTTGACTTTTGTAGTAAATAATACTTGTTGGTGTTAGATCGGCCAATGCACACTTTATACTTATCCAAAAATGATGTACTCTAACAAACTTAATTGCTGTGAGCTTGCTAGACTCCATACACATTGCTTGAACTAATTTATTCAAGTATAGATGGGTTGGACAAGCCACATCCCTAAATGTTAGTGTTTTGCCCGTCCCCCCTCCTGCACCCCCTGCAGAGAGAAACTGTGTCATAATGCAGTAGTCCTTTTCTCATTCAAATCACTGCCATTGTCTCTGTAAGCAACCAGCTCTGCTATGTGCCACAGAACAACTGAGGCTCTATATGTAGCAGAAAATGAGTACACCAGGGCAGGGTGTAGTGAAAAAGCTTCAATGAACATCCATGCTGCTTTGCGAGAAATGAGGGAGGGCAACGTCTGCTCATAATCTTCAGCATAATATCAATACACAAACAAGTGGCCATACACATACAGTACATGATGTGGGAGACCACTAGGCCCCTTATATGGTTATGTCAAACAGTGCTCAAGGACCGATTAACAAATCTACAGATCTTAATCTAAAACTTTAGAGTATTTTGAGTGTTTTGACTTTAGCAATGTCTCTTACTTGCATGATTTTCACGAAACAATTTATTTCCTTGAACTAGGTATTATTTTGTTTCTTAAAGTGCCTCGGTATAAAACATTATAATTGTCAAATAATAAACATTATTTGCCTTATATTTCCATTTTCTTCTAGTAAATAAATACATTATTTCAATCGACTATATTTCTAAACTTAATATATGAGTGAATATTTTGCCCCTTCTCCTTAGCGTTTACGAACAACACAATTGCCTTCATTGCTTTCTTACCTTTAGCAATTTCAATAGTTTATCTGTGGATTTATGTGATATACCAAGAATAAATGTTACTCCTGTTTAAGTTTTAAGCTTCTACAAAACTTATTTTCCCGAGGGAAGACGGTCGGAATTCGGATTCATTTCCAAGCCTTTGACGAGTCTGCACTATTCAGTTCAGCGGAAGGACAAACCACAACTTGAGTGAGAGAAGGCTTCGGAAGGGGGCGGAGTGATACAAAGCCCGGCGGTGGACTCGGATCCGAAGTGAAGTAGTGAAACTTTTTCAAAAGTTCCTGGAGGTGTTTCGAGACGCACGGCAGCCGAGTCCGAGCTGTCCCACTGCCATTAAACCCCAAGGAAGAAGAGGAAGAAGAGTCCGAGCTGCAGAGGAAATACGGCATTGGACTATTTCGAAAACGCTCAATTTCTATGAAATTCACTCAAGTTAACTTTATGACGCTACTTCATCTTAATGTGATCCCTTGGAACTTTAATCACCGTGTCATTTTTTAAAGGATGTATTATTGCTAACATTTCAAAAAAAAGGAGTAGTATCGCGTTTTCACAGAAATGGGGAATTACAGTCTTTGGATATTTCTGTCAATTTTACATCTTGTGCAAAACAGCGAAGGTAAGATGACTGATTCTTCTCTCTTTTTTGTTGTCTGGATCTAACTGATCTTGGGACATGTGTGGACGTAAATAACCTGTTACATTAGAACTAATGAAAGAACATAAAACACCACGAACTGTCTTTGATTTATTGATGTTCTTTGATGAGGTTCAGAATTTTGACATTCAGCGGCTTGCACATAGCTTTGTGAAGTTTGGTGCAAGATATGTGCCATTAATTGATAGTCTGTTCTCATAAACGTGTTTGTCTCAGTCCATCACTAGGTCGGGATACATTTAAAAATGAAGCATTAATTTTTCTATAATAAACCGCTGTAACAGTTCGCGCTAACAGTGTTGTGAAGATCATTGCAAAACGTTATGCAGAGATTTTTCCGTGATTATGGCATTTAAAGCATTCAAACCACATGAGGACACATTCTCTTTGTTGGTGAGGAATGTTGCATTAGCTAAATATTAATTGTGGTGTAACTTTTACAGGTTTAATGCGTCTACATAACATTAATAAGTATAGAGGGCATTGTATTGGGTCTGTGTGCGTTTTGTCCTTGCATGAACCGTGAGAAAGTAAAGTAAATGTCCGCTTCGCTGCACTGGTATAAACGACCTATCAATGTGCATAGTAGATTGTCATCAGAGCTTTGCTGTGAAATCACTGCAATAGATTATATAAGATTTTTTGATATGGTATTTTTCTATTCTCATGAATGGAAACATAGATGATGAGTTTTGTGGGACTTCTTGCATATGAAGCGGCTTGGTCTTTTATTGTGCCGGTGTCTTATACATACAAAGAACAATCATCAACGGAACTGTTTTTTTTTTTCTTCTTCTTCATAGCCAACAGTTACAGTTAAATCGATAAAGTAGTACTGCCTTAATGAAGAATTCGAATATTATCGAAAACATGCGTCTTCTATTGCTTCGTATTTGATAAGACTTAACGTGTTGAATTCTATTGTCATTCAAACAAAGCGCGAGTGTGAGCGAAATAACCGGAATGTTGTCTCGCGACACACTCACACATAAGACGCAATGTGTATTTGAAAAAAAAAAATATGGCAACAAAATAAAGATATGAGGGAATATCTGTATCTGAAATAAGCGGGATACGGGTTCTGTAAATATAAACAAATGTGTCCAATTGCAGGGTTGTTTAATATAAAATTATCTTTGCTTTTATGTTTTACTATAAAGTTGTCTTTGCCTCATTGTGCCCTCTCTTTCCACAGGAATGCACTGCATGGATACACTCAGGCCGTGCGAAAATGGAGGAATATGTATGGATTCAAAATGCTTGTAAGCCCACAGTTGTCATTTCATTGCAAATACAATTTTATTCTATAGAATACACTTTGTTTAATTCACAATTGATGGCTAAAATCGCCTGGTCTTTTTTAATGAAAAATAGTATTCACAGTGATGCAGTCTAAACAGGTTAACTGGATAACTGTTGCTATTGCTGTTATTAAGCCTTGATTATCAGTTTCACAGTCACTATTGCACAGTGTGGAGTGTATAAAGAACACAGAACAATGTTTTAATGTCTGTATAGGATATTTACACTGTCGTTTTTGTTTTTAAGTGTCCTTTGAGTTTTAGTTTAAGAATCTGAATCATTCACCTGATTCTACGCCTCATAATTAACTCAAGTTGGACCATATAATTTTGTGCTAACAATAAATGCACTCAGCCACACTACACCTGTCCACAATACATCAGTCACATAAAATACTTATGATTGTGAGGCAATGTGAGCTTTTTTTCCCCCCAATTGCATAGTGTTCCTTCACACAGTCTTTGTCTTCATTGTTTATGCTAATACAAATTGATTGTTATCACATGAGAGCCTGGGGCTGTTGTTTTATGTTTCACGCCTGATTTGGAAAACTGTGTCTTTGAACTCTAGCTTCCACTGTGTTTTTGTTTTTTCTCCCAGTTTTTTTTTTTCCAGGAGGCACTAGTTCGTGGGAACCACTCTCAGTGGTTGAATGTAATGGCCAGATCAATAGGGTGTTAAACTAAAAGCAATACGTTTTACATTTTGTACATCTATCTTTACAGATCAGTGGTTGTAAGAAGCAGGTATTTGAATTCTTTATTTGAAAATTAAACTCTGCATTCTCTTCTGCAGTCATGTTGATTACTTAATGGTATGTGACCACTCCTTCACTTAAAACAAAAATGGCACAACCAAGTAGCCCCCCCCCCTCTCCACCCCCACTGTTCTATACCATTTATATAGCTTGTTTATTTAAGGATATAATATTTATTTTATATTTATTTTATATAAGGATACTTTGGTTATTTAAAATCTGTTAAATGCTCCTATTTGTGCCCTTAAGGCATTAAATCACCCCACCATTAACCAAAGAATCTCATACCCTCAGGCAAGTTGTTAATGCCTGCTCACTGGCCAGGTATCCTGGATGAAGCCTCATTGTACTTTAAACCTGAGTTTTTAATGCAAACGCATACCAGAGGTGGTTGGTTGTGGAAAATGTGAGTTAAGTCCTAACTGATTTAGAATTGTTGAGGTAAACTGAAGCGTTTTAGTGGCAGGGCAATGCTAAAAGTCAGTGTTTTGTTTTTTGAAACTTTGTGCGTATATAATTCTCATAAAGCTCTGGAGTTAGATAAATATGGCAAGGTGGCACTAACATGCCTTGTGTGTCAGTGTAACAGTCTTTAAAGGGTTACTCCACCCAAAAATGAAAATTTTGTCATTAATCACTTACCCCCATGTCATTCCAAACTCGTAAAAGCTCTGTCCATCTTTGGAACACAATTTAAGATATTTTGGATGAAGACAGGGAGACTTGAGACTGTCCCATAGACTGCCAAATAAATAACAGTGTCCAGGTCCAGGAAAGTCTGAAAAGCATTGTCAGAATAGTCCATCTGCCATCAGTGATTCAACTGTAACGTTATAAAATGATGACAATACTTTTTGTACACTAAGAAAACTAAAATAACGACTTTATTCAACAATTCCTCTTCTCTGTATCTCTCCAAATCAGCGTAGCGTCATTTTGGCAAATCTGAGCTGTACGCAGATGGCGTATGCTCTTCTGTATCAGCTGCGGCGAAAGGATACGTTAAATCTATTTACGCTTTGGTTTAAAGGCAAACAATGCATCAGCGCAGCGTGGAGCTTACGCCATCTGCAATGAAGTCTTTATTTTTGTTTACTTCATGTACAAAAAGTACTCTTGTTGCTTCATAACGTCACGGTTGAATCACTGATGGCAGATGGACTATTCTGACGATGCTTGTCATTCTTTTCTGGACCTTGACACTGTTATTTATTGGCCAGTCTATTGGACAGTCTCAAGCCTTCCGGTTTTCATCCAAAATATCTTAAATTGGGTTCCAAAGACGAACAGAGCTTTTACAGGTTTGGAACGACATGGAGGTAAGTGATTAATGACAAAATTATCATTTTTGGGTGGAGTAAACCTTTAATCATTACCCATAACACTTCAAGCCAAGTTATATACACAGTGTGTTAGTAAATGTGTAATGGTGTTGATTAGTGCTTTGTTCTTCCCTGCTCATTCCTGCTCTACTCATTACAGAGATTTTTCTAGATTGGATATTATATTGACACACGTTGTTACATTTTATGTTTTAAAGATGTTATTATAATGTTAATGTTATGTTTAAAATGTTACTTTATGAGTTCAAAAGGCAGTTCACGCACGCAGTTCTGTTGTGTTGGTGTCCTGTTAAAAGGAAAAGGATTTTTTCTTAAATAAGGAGAACAGTAAATGTCATGCCACACAACATGGTAATACAACCATGTGGAACGGCCAGCCACAAGAGAGTGGTCAAACTAGTCCTTGAGCTATGGGGACAGTAGTCCCACTCCAGCCCCCTCCTTAGAGATCCTGATGAAACCAGAGATCCAAAACACCAGAAAGGAACCTTTATTCCTCCAGATACCAACCTGTAACCCAGCACCACTAGAAAGACCAGAGAAAGTAGGAGGAGGACTAGAGAAGAAAGGGCATATGGGAGTCAGGGAACAACAGAGAAAAGAGTGGATAATGGCACTTTTAGCAAACAGAGGCAAAGGTTGAACTAGACATAGTAAGGAGTACTGGATGGACCTAGGAATTTCACAAGAATTCCACTGAGATTTTCAAGCTGTGTTGAAATCCGGTCTCTGAGAAAAACCTTGGCCAAAAAATTCTTACACCTGTTCCTCTCCATGATGTGTTTTTCTTCCTTACGACGAGAGCTAATGTGCCTGGAGGAAGTTGATTATGCGATTATTTAGTGTAGTATCCTTGTTGCAAGAGAGCTCTCTAGTGACTGTAATGTTATGCGAACATGCCCCATAGGACTGTAATTGTTACCGGCTCTGTTATGTTGACTGTTGTTCTACCAGGGTCTGGTTGAGACATATATTGAGCCCTAGATCTTGTTTGGCTCCTATCTCATTTCATGGTCCCCTGCGCTGAGAGCTTCAGTGGCTGGTGCAGTCCATGACAGATTACAGAAGTAATCCCTCTCTAACTCTCTCCACTGAGTGCTTCTTCACAATGGGCCACTGTCCAATGCGTCTTGGGCTACTTTGATGAGCTGACATAGGGTTAACATCTGGACTGTTCAGAGGACCTGATTTGTACCTTTATTGTGGCACAATTGTCTAAATCTCATCATATAATCCCTGTGACAACTATTTATGTATTTGCAAAACTGACCCCATGGTGGTGACATCAAGGGATAAAGTCGGGGTATCTTGATGTATACAGCAGAATGCTCTGTGGATCCAGTTATTAAATTCTGGACCTGCTATGGTGTGCTGCTCATCTACAGGAGATGTGAGGCATTGAATGACAGCACACTTGTTGTGAAGACTCCAGGAATGTCACTCCAGGTGAAGAGTCAGGAAGCTCTGTTAAAGTGTCTCTAATCTTATCCCCCCAGTGAGGAGAGTGTGCAAGCAAGTGCAGCCACGGTGTGGGATAAAGTCTCGACTGAAGCAAAGAGATAATTAGGCAGATTGTGAGAGTGTCATTCAGAGATAGTCCAGCTGGAAGAATAAGGTGGGGGTGGGGATGCGTGTTGGAGAAAGGGGGTTGTACTGGGGTGTAGAGGGACAGCTGGTGGATGTTGTGATGGTAATCCAGTGAAGTCAGACCCTTACAAAGGGGGAGCGGAGGGCCAGGTGCTTCCATTGAACGGCTTGCTGCCCCACGCTGAGACAGACGGGCCTACGGAGGAGCGGAGCCGGCGGCCCACGGGCCTCCTAACACATGCTCACACACACACGCAGCGAACTGATGTGGAGATTCTCCATTGTCTGCATGAGCTCTGCAAGCCCAGGCCACTGTCACTCTCTGAGAGCAGTGAAGATGAAAGTGAGCCACTGAGTAGAGATGAGAAGATAAAGAGAAATCTGTGTTTGCACTTTCCCACCCATTTGCTTAGAAAGGAAGTGGATACAGTGGGGCTCTCTCCATTATTGATGGTCTCACCTTGACCTCAGTAGCAGAGCGAGTCTATAAATTGTGAGCGCTGTGTTTTGACCCATGGAAGTAGACCCAGGGAAGCTCTCTGCCTCTTAAGAAATGATTTATGAAGACAGTTAGTTAGACATGAAGCAGGCTCCGCAGTCACTGGCTTTCTGTGAACTAACAACTGTATTTTATTTACATAGAGTTGCCCTTTCAAAAGGAAAAAAAAATAGCACAAATAATTGCTATCAAATGCCTCTGTTGATTTACTTATAGAATAGTGCATACCAATATGGCCATGTCCATAGTAATGTTTTAGTTTGAAAATACATCTTTTTCTCTCCGTTTTAGCCTTCCGTCCACACTGAGACGGCATTTTTACCAAGGAAAAAGGAGCTTTTTGAAAACACTCTACAAACTGGATGAATTTGAAAACACCATTTTCGCGTTGTAGTGTAGACTGTAAAAACGAAGGCTTTTGAAAACGATGACGCAAGTTTAGTCATTACTTTTTCATGCACTTTCACCCTATTGTAATAGATGTGTTACCATGTACACTGTTCATATCTCAGTCCTGCAAAGATGAAAGCAAATTTACTCACGATCGCTATGCGGCAAAACTTGAGGGCTGTTGCGTTTAAGATCAGACATAAAATTGTGATTGTGTGTGACCTGGACGCGTCAGTGAGTGGTGAGTTCTTTTCATAAACAGAATAAATAACATTTACTGTCAGTAAAACTGTATGAAAACGTCTCATGTCTGTTCCATGTGTATCATCTGCAGTGAGCGTTTGTGAGGCTTTATGCATGGTGCAGAAAGCGAATGTAATGTTTTCTGATGTTACTGTGTGGAAGAGACATTTTTGGAAAATGCTTGAAAACGCTAGTGTGGACGGAGAGCGTTTTAAAATGAAAACATAATATCAATTTAATATCAAAAAGATGAGTCAGGTAATGTCTGGTTGGTGGGTGAATTGAGACACTCCCCCTGAAAGTAGGCAGATTGAGGAGAGAGCCCTTCTTATTTGATAGTGTTGGAGAGCATTTTGGGTTTAATGTGCTCCTGTAAGCTGATGCCGCAAACAGGCAGTCCTGGTTCCCAGGCCCTGTCACAGGAAATGCTGACTCCTGACCCTTCTACTCTACTCACATCCTGTCTATCAATACAGCTGAGAAGGGCTTATGATGGGTTCTTGCCGTCTCTCATTTCTAACTCCTTTTATGTCCCTTCAGATATTCCATCACCACACCTCACATCTATGAGTGTTGTTGGCTTACTGGCTCCAGAGAGATCTACTTTAATCACACTTAAAGTTTTAGTTCACCCAAAAATGAAAATAAGCCCATAAATTACTCACCATCAAGTCATCCTAGTTGTATATGACTTTCTTCTTTCAGACGAATCCAGTCGGAATTATATAAAAAAAAAAATTTAAGCTGTTTAATTGCACTCAGCAGGAGTTGCAGTGCATCAGTCAAAAATAAGTTAATAAAATGCACCCATCCTTAATAAAAAGTGTCTCACACAGCTCCAGGGCATGATGCGCAACGCCAACCTCATACGTCATCAGCCCAGAGCTTGCTTGTACAACTGTTGGCACAAGCTACGTTAAAATTATTATTATGCTTTGAATATGGATATTTTTCTTACAAAAACGCATCGATTCACTACACAAGGCCTTTGTTCACCCCCTCAGAGCCAAGTCAGACACTTTTTTTTATGGATGGGTGCTTTTTGTTTGTTTCTTTCTTTTGGACTTATGCTCTGCAACACCCGCTGTGTGCCATTAAACAGCTTGAAAGATCAAGGACGATTTTTAATATAACTCAGACTAAGTTTGTCTGAAAGCAGAAAGTCATATACACCTAGGATGACTTGAGGATGAGTTATTTATGGGCTTATTTTCATTTTTTGGTTGAATTTCACCCTTTGGGTGGAAAAACACTGTTTTTTCAAGCACCTGTCAATTTTGAGATTTTGGGCTGTTTAGTTTTTCATAAAGTGCTTTTTCTAGTGTTCAGATTTTTGTACTAGACATTTATGCAAATTAGTGCATATTTCATTGTATAATGCCTCATTTGCATATTTAAAAATAAAATTTTTGAAAACTTGTAATACAAAAACAGTTTGCAATAACCAATGTAATCAATCAACTGGGTAAGTAAAGAGATAACTATTAGTTATTTTTTTACCCTATTCACCTGCAGTGTCTCGCCTAAAGTTCTTGATTCCAATATTTGCTAATCACTTTCATTGAATTCATTCCAGTATGATCATAAACTCACACGTTGTAGTGCTGCAGTCATGTAAGGAGAAAAGCTGCAGTTTGTTTGGATGTTTATTGATAATGGTGAAGATAAGAGCAAACACCGGAGTAGTTTATGGGTGGCAGTGCTTGGGATAAGAAGCATTCTTTGGCCTCTACCTGAGTGTTGTCTTCCACTCTTATCAGGCTCTCTAGAGCTTTGTGTTTTCTGATCACAGCAACATTAAAGCTTTCCAGATATGATGTAGGGATGTACTGGGAGTTTTCTGAGTTTCATCCCAGCTATCTTCATGTTTTGTGATTTATGAGACAGATTGGTTGACAGCATTTTACAGGATGTTCTTCATGCTGCAAAATGAAGGACTGTAAAATTCCCAGTGAGATTGCTTAATGCGTAATGCAGGACACTCCAGGTTATAGCTGGAAGTTATTTTGAAGTTATGTGGAGTTAGTTTGAGGTTCTCATAGTTTTCTTAGATTTTCGAGGCATGTTAGTGTAGAAACACACTAGTGATCGTCTTCAGATCTGCAGAATCAATAAGAGAAGACCACTTCTCTTTGAGTTCCAAGCGATCTGGATCGGTTTAGGTGCTGGGGTGTGGTTTTGTGGTGAAGGACAGTGAAGAATGCTTTGGAAGACCTCGAGTCTGGGGTGCATGCAATGTGGTTACGGTTGGCTTGTCAGCAATACCAGAAATTCCAGAGGTTTTTTGTGAGCATTGACCATAGTTACATTCTTTACACTTATTTGTTTCAAAAGCTTTAAATCTGATCTGATAAACATAAGCAAGTGTTTTTGTTAACTTTCAGTATGATAAGATCTATTTTTAAAGCTTTTGTCAGAAGTCTTACTTACAGTCTGTTCATTATAATAATCTAAATAGATAGATAATTATGTGGCCAATGCAACACAGCAGGACAATGGGTTGGCAAAGGAAAACAAATATGGATATCTCATGGATATCTACCCATCTGCATATTTCCATAGGTTGACAGGTGCTTATTGTTGAAAAGTTAAATTTATCTGTTTATAATAAAAAAACTACACAAAACACCGGCTAAAAACCAAAACCCCTTCCATGTGCCATAGGCCTAATTTTGATTAGGATTTTCAAAATGTCCTTTACTTCCAGCGATTAGTAGAGCGTTTTTCTGTAAGTCTGAAAGGTTCAGTTCCTGTGAAAGTCCTTTCCTCACAAACCCCCTCCCTCTCAGCTCTCTCCTCAGCCATGGGTTACTGTTGCCAGGCTACAGCAGAGGCCTGTTGGTTCGTTTGAGCACAGGCCTGAAAGCCCGGCTGTTTGGGCCACTGCTCCCCCGTCCTTAAACAATGGGGTTCTGACTACTTTAGCTCTTTTATTTGGCCCACAAAGTGCTCCCCTACCCCCACTTTGGTTCCTCTTTAAGAAGATGGGGAGCTGGGAGGGGGCAGTTGGGGGAGGGGGAACAGGCTCTAGCTGGCAGTTTGGTGTCAGTATGGGCTCTTCACAAAGGAATGGAGCGGCTAAATGCCAGATACTGCCATAGACTTTTTTTCTTAGGGGACTTTCTGCATTTTGATACCCTGAAAGTTGCTTTAAACCTCAGATTTGTATTGTTTTCGAAGCAAACAAAACAGGGTCTAGTTTCAGTCACATTAATAGCGGGTGACCTACACTCAACGTACTTCCTACTAAGGAAAGAGTTGGCTTTGTGAGAAACATGGTTATTGTCTTTCACCTCAGTGTGGGAAGGATGGCTTCAAGGAGATTGGAATCCAGTTGGGGAACTCTCATGCTTGGTGCCTCCTGGACCATGACTGTCCAGATGAAGCTCTTTCAGGGAGAAGCAGTGTGTTTTTGCTTCTCATCCACAGGTGTTGTGACCTTAGACTGCTAGATGATTGTATGGCATTGTGCTAAAGAGAATAGTATCAGGTGACATTGCCACAATGACCCTGAAATCAGGAAAAACGGCATTAGGTTTCAAAAGCAAGCAGAGATGCCGAACCTCACATACATGAATCATTCCAGCTGTAGCATCCAAAAAGCCCCTGTGTGCATGTACACAGTATATAAGTTACAAAAGTCCTTGAGAGTCCTAAAGGCTTTCAGGTCCCGTGAAATTCTTTTGATATGCTATTGGAGATACACCTATACAACATTTTTGAATGAGGCCCTGTCCATTGTTTTTTCACTCATACTCATATCATGACTTGTCTTGTGGTTTCTCAGCGTCCTAGGAGAGGAAAGTGTTTGTAAGTTACACAGCGTGATTGAGTGTGCATGTGAGGTGTTTGACTGCATCAGTTCCCTGAATTATTTGTTTGTCTAATCAGTTAAGAATCATTGCTTAATTGCCAGCCTGTCTGACTGTTTATTAACCTCCTTTCAACAGTATCAGGAAAAGTGTGCTGTGACTGTGCTGCTATACTTCTGCATGTGATCTAACAGCCTGCATGCACATCTGTTTGGAGATTTACAGACAGAACAGTGCCATTGTTTTGAGCGTAATCCTTTAAAGAAGCGGCGAGAAGGCAGATAGCCAAAGCAGTCCTGACAGACGTGAACAGTTGTTTAGTATTATTTGCAGCTGGCGTGAACCATCATTGGTGTTGTGACATTGGTGGATTACTGTTTTTGCTCTCTCCCTTCCTCAGCCTTGTCTACTCTGATATAATTTAGGGGCCAGGGGTCAAGTCTTGGAATATTTGACTCAGTAGTAATGCTGAGTAACATCCCACACCTGGCTTAAAGCGAAACTGCGAATTTCCATCCATATGACACTCTAAATTGTCCAAATTCTTCTTTGTAAAACATCCTCACTCAAAGTGGAGTTCCTGCCAGATTGAAGGCCCTTTACAATGAGGTGTTTTTCACTCTGAAAGCTCTGATAGGACTCTTGGCTGTATGTTTTTAGACGACTGATATGCACAGCCAAGGCCCAGACAAAAGAATGTGTGTTTTGGCTGCAGAGCACCGTGTGAGGACAAATATCCTAACCTCCCCCTGCTGCTACTTGACCAATATCTACACATTCTCACACACTTTCACCAAGGTTTTCACGGTGCAACAAATATGGAACTCCAGCACGGATACACACACACACACACAGGGAATGAGTTCCAAAACTCACAAATGCATGTTATAATGTTTTGCAAGGCCAGAGACTCCCTTTCTTTGTGTGTGGAAATAGCACTTGTCAACACATCTACACATCCTCATAGTCCAGTAACTCTTTGAAATCCCACGAGCAGTTGCTCAGTGATTGTGCCCATTGTGGCCGTCCAAAAGTTTCTCTTTTGTTTAACCACTTGCTGACCACACTTTTTCTTTTCTTTTGTTTTACATTTCGTAACAAAGAATACATGTAGAAAATAGCCCAGTTAAAAGATGTACCCCAGAATCTGATCCGTTTGGCCCCCATCGCACATTCCTAACTGCTCATGTACACATGCACTCATTCATGCTACACATTTACATCACCTGCTTCTTTGAGCCAAAACAGGACAACAACAGGTTGTAAAATAGGCTCTGTCTAGGCATTTTTCAGCATTTAAAGGCCCATTGCCCGGAATGGTAATTTTTTAAGGGCTTGAGTATCAGACTGCATGCTAGTTGAACCTTGATGCGGGTCTCCTCCCCGTCTCCTCAAAACTCTTTGTGCTGCAACTACTAGTTTCATTTTTTTTTCATGACCCCCGAGATTCCAGACATAGTTAATTTGCCTCTAAATAAACCCAGCCAAGCCATGACAAATAGCCAAGGGGATGAAGGGTAGGGGGTGATTGGTGGGGTGTCAGGCTTGCTCGGTCGTCTGTGAGGTTGCCACAGCAACAGGGATCTGGGATTCAGAAAGAGTGTGAGTGTTTTCAGAGCAGGAGACGAGGGATTACAGGAAATATGACATGACATGACTCTCCGTACCGGACTCTTCCCCCATCCCACCCTCTAAAAGACATTCTCTCCCTAACAGACGCCCCCGACCTGCCCCCCACTACACTGCCTGACATTATCATCACAATCAGACTGCTAACCTCTGACATTTGACCTCCCAGCATGTAAAGGGGTTCATAGGGGAAAGCAGTGTTCCACGTTGGTGGCTTCAGGAGATGGTATTCATGAAGAATCTTTTCTAATCACTGCTATGTTTCTTCCTTGGTTTCAAGGAAAAAGTTTAGAAAAGTTATGAAGTTATGAAATCTCATGTAGCTGGCTTTATAAAAAGAGTAATAACAGAATTGATTAATTATGATCTTGATACCAGCCTTCAGTTTGGTCCAGTAGGCCTCTTTGGCTTCAAATTCTCACACTTTCACACTACCATTCAGGTCCGGAAAATACAAATAAGAATTTTATAATTAACATAACAGTTTGTTTTCAGTATCTGACATTAATCTCTTTAATCATAAGACTTGGGCTTCTCAAAGCCAGCATATTAAGATCGTAAGCTTAAGCTTGGCTCTCTTATATATGTTTTTGGCTACAGTTCCAGAATAGTATAACACTCCCGTATGAAGCATTTCTGTAGGTGTGTCCTCCAAACAGATAACTGTGGCATTATCCTCCTCTGTTGTCTTGCTGGATAGAAAAACAGTTGTCAAGACAGTTTAAAGTATCTCTTGTTTTAATGAAACGATCGAATGAATGGATCTTATAGATCCTTAAAGGCTAGCAGGCTCTCACTGTGGTGAAGCAGAGGTCTAAAATGGCACCCCCTATAGGCCAAGTCCTTATTTGAAGCCTTCTCTGAGGTCAGAGAGAAACTGCTTCAAATAAGTGTTGGGGAGGAGACGCCAGCCACAAAAGAGGCAAAACAACAAAGGGACAAATAGCTCAGTGTAAAAAAGTGGTCATCCTGTAACAGAAAGAGGAGGAAAAGCCATTGTTGTCTCTGCCCAGGGGCTGTTTTACAGTGAAAAGGGAGATAGGACCTAAGGGGGGTCACAGAGAGAACAGACCTTCCCAGTGCTTGTCATCAGCTTCAAACGGTGTTTTTGATGTGGGACTCCATCCTGTGGCGGGGCTCCCTGTGTGGGTGTAGGGTTACCTAACACACACTGGCTTCTCAAGCCTAGCTTACCAAAGGCCCCAGAACCCATGAGAGAGACTGCCTTTATTACGAAAAAGTTGTTTATTTTATCGTACCTGTTCAGTTTCAGGTCCCACTCAATTGTCCATCAAGATAACCGTCCTGTACTGAAAAGAATAGAATTGGAGAAAAAAGAACTGTTATTCAACTGCCACAAAGTGGCTAGACCACCATCTCATACCTATGGTTTGTTGTCTTCTGTCTTTTGAGAGGTCTCCATTGTGAAGTTAACACATTGAACATTGTATACAGTTTGCAAGGTCTCATGGGTGAACACAGGCAATTCACAACCGTGTTTTACTATTGAATGCCGTGGAGAGATTGGAAAATCAGTAATAATCCTGGAATGCAAACTGGCATGGAGAGAAGCATGCTTTCCGGATTGAAACACCACAGAATGTGGAAAGGAATGTGTGCTCTGCTGTTTTAGTTAAGGCAGACATGAATGCAACATCTGGTGTATCGCACAAAATTGAGTAATAGTCCATGTTTGCATCTGTGTGTGCGTGTTTGTGTGTGTGTTTTTACCTGCTCACTAACTTTGTATTATAATAAGATATTTTATATTTAATGGTAAAATGTTCTGCGCATGAGATGGGTAAGATACTTGTCCTGGGCTGGTGATAAAATTTTCTGATATCCCACTAAACTGCTTCTGTATTCATGTTTTAAATTTGTGCTCCTCGACAGATGCCGGCCTGGTTATATTGGTTTTCTCTGTCAGCATCTAGACCCCTGTCATCGCTCGCCTTGTCTAAATGGAGCAGCTTGCAAGAGCCAGTTAGCCAACGGAACCCCACAGTACACCTGTGTGTGCCAGCGGGGGTTTAGAGGTAAGGCTTAGGTTGTCTTCATGTTGTCATGATACAGTTTGTGGAAAATATAGGTCTCTTTGTGAATGATGCTTCTTGTGTTTGCAGGTCAGGATTGTTCCCTGATTGATGCATGTGCCACAAATCCCTGCGCCAACGGTGCCCGTTGCACCAATTGGAATAATAACTACAACTGCTCATGCCCGCCTGGGTATCAGGGCAAGAACTGTCGCAATGATATTGATGAATGCCGCAAACCTGGAAAGTGCCTTAACGGTGGCATCTGCATGAACACACATGGCTCATTCCGCTGTGATTGCCGTGCTGGGTACAGCGGGCGCACATGCGAGATACCCACCCAGCCCTGCGCCCCCTCACAATGTGTCAATGGGGGCACCTGCCATCAGACCAGTGACCAAACCTACGAGTGTGCTTGCTTGCCAGGTACAAACAGACAAAAACCATGCACGCATTCATGTAGAGACACACCCATTCTCATATTCCCATACTCATTCTCATCCCTCGGATTCGGGGTTTCCCAAATCGTACGTGATACCTCATGCTTTGCTATTAATAGTGAGAGAAGGATACACAGGAGAGTGAGTGAGATAGACAGTCAAAGCGTGGAAGAGAGAAAGCGAGTGGGCTGCTGTGGCAGGAATTTACTTTATGGCCTTTCTGATCCCCTCTGGGGAGCAAGCAGGAAATGTCTCTTGCCAAAGAGGAAGTCATTGAAACCATGAGAGATTATAAAACAAGCAAACATAGCAGGGAGTATGGCCCTCTGGAGCAGAGCTCTGTCAGGTCCTGGCTTTGTCGCTGTGGGAACTGCCGTGAGAATATGTAAACACTCAACACCCACTGAACCTTTTTACTGCTCACTTTACTTCTGTAAATCATTTTTTTTATAGCTGTGGAGCAGGATTAAGTGAAAGTTATTAGGTGTGTTTGGGAAGTGAGGAATAGATCAGACTATTACCGCCACAGTTACCTCCCTGTTTCCTGTGTCATGCCATTTAATTTCTCTGCCTAGGCTTCAAGGGACACAATTGTGAGGAGAACGTGGATGACTGCCCTGGAAACAAATGCATGAATGGTGGGATCTGTGTAGATGGCGTCAACACGTACAATTGTCAGTGTCTGCCGGAGTGGACAGGTAAACAATCGCTTTTTTTCTTTGTGTACTTTTGATTTTTCCAATTATAATAGCTCAACATTTGTTTTTCTTTTTTTAGGCCAGTATTGTGCTGAAGATGTCAACGAGTGTCTCATGCAGCCCAATGCTTGTCACAATGGCGGTACGTGCTTTAACACCATTGGAGGACACACCTGTGTATGTGTCAATGGCTGGACTGGGGACGACTGCAGTGAGAACATTGACGACTGTGCGACGGCTGTCTGCTTCAATGGGGCCACATGTCATGACCGTGTGGCCTCCTTTTTCTGCGAGTGCCCGGTGGGCAAAACTGGTACGGCTATCTTCATGATCACTCCTTATTTGTAGGTTTTATCCATAGTCCAATTAGTCACATTCTGCTGTTCTTCCAGGTCTGCTCTGTCATCTGGATGATGCCTGTGTCAGTAACCCCTGTAATGAGGGGGCAGTGTGCGACACTAACCCTCTGAACGGCCGGGCCATTTGCACCTGCCCTGCTGGCTTTGTTGGTGGAGCCTGCAACCAAGACATGGATGAATGTTCCATTGGTAAATTTACTGCATTGTGAATGCCTCCCTCTTGTTAATTCTTTCTGTCTCTTCCTCCTTTTTGTCTCTGTCAGTATAGAGCAAGTACTAACTGACTCTCCTTCTCTCTCTTGTGCCAGGTGCCAACCCCTGTGAGCATTTTGGGAAGTGTGTAAACACAGAGGGCTCATTTCAGTGCCAGTGTGGACGGGGTTATACTGGCCCTCGCTGTGAGATTGATATCAACGAGTGCCTGTCCATGCCCTGCCAGAACGACGCCACCTGCCTGGACCGTATCGGCGAGTTCACATGCATCTGTATGCCTGGTACGTCAGTGAACTTGACCCTAACTTACACAGAAACACTAAATCTGCTTCTAATCATTGTAGACTTCCAGACTGTTCGACTATGTAGACTTACTTAAGAAAACATGCAAGGTCCAGAGGAGGATTTGTTATGTAATAATTGACCACATAGTGTTCATTTTGAGAAGGGTAATCAACTGAAATAGAAAAGTTAAGTCCACATGGGTAAGCGACAGAAACCACAGACCAATACTGGCTTTGTTTCTTCAGCACATGTTCAGTAAAAACTTGTACCCTGCACAACATGCATCTTTGTTTTGTTTTTTGGAGAACTATACAAATCTGCGCTGGGAGCGGGGTGTATTGGGCAATCTGGGAGAAAGGGGGAGGAGTGTGCAGTGAATTATAATGAGATCTTGAGTGGTGGGAATGGAGTGGAACAATGGGGCCCCTCTGTGCACCGTTCCTCGCCCTTCGCACATAGAGGGAGAGCAAACTTTTTCCCAGCACTCTCATCCCCTCCCCCCACTTCTGCTCATACCCCTTTCAATTCCACAGACACCTCTTCTTCCCCACCATCCTCATCATCGCCGACTTGGCCCTGGTTCACGTGGAGGGGCCAGTTCTTTCTGATTCCATGCTGTCGTCAGTGCACTGGCCCCGGCCCACACTCTGTTTCACCTGAATGGGGGGACACACAAGAGCAGCACTCTGCTGATTATAGAACATGCGTGTTCTCAATGGAGAGATGACCACAGGGCATCCTGTGGACAGTAGGGTGTGGGGCTTCTAGTCAAAGCAGGGGCCCCAGTTTGCATAGATGGGAGCAATTCTCCATTTCCTCTGAAACATGAACTTGTTGTAGGGTGCAGTGTGGCAGAACATCTCAGTGTGCTTCTGTGGGCCCCTGTGTTGTGAGAAACTGCAGTCTGAGATCTGTCTTCAACTCATCGAGGGTTAGAACGGTGTTTCACTCTGGTTGTCTCTCTAACAGGCTATATGGGGAAGTTCTGTGAGGTGGATGTCGACGAATGTGAGAGCAACCCCTGTGTAAATGATGGCATCTGCCGAGACATGGTCAATGGCTTCACCTGCACCTGTCAGCCAGGTAAGAAACTCATTTTCCCAGTATCACCAGATCAACAGTATGTGTCAAAATAATGCAAAACATTCATTTGTGGGGTTAATATACAATCTTGATTCATGTAATAGCAGGCTAAATCCAACTTCGCCCCCTAGCCTGATAGAGTTTTTGAGTAATTACTCATTAGAGTGAGGTCTTGAGCACTATGCAACTGCGTGCCCAAACAAAGACACTATTGTGGCCACTCTGCACAAGCACCCCTCCTCTTCCCAACTTGTCCACAGAGAAGGGATAGCAGTCTCACCCGTCTCCCTCTGCATAGAGGTGATGGGAGGGGGAACAGCAGCCCTGCTAATGAGATTCTTTTCCATGTCCGCAATTTACATCTGGGGCAGACAACCCTGCACCCCCCATTTAGCTATTGAGCCTTTAGCATTTGTGCAATGAAAGAGGGAGGGCTGCTGGCCTTGAAGAAAACAATTCTAGCATCTCCCCCTCTAACCTTCTGCCCTGGGCATCAACATAGATCCCATCATAACACTGTTAATCAACACAACAGCCTCTAAAGATGCAGAAATGAACATTTCTGTGGGGCCCCAGCCTTTTTTATGAACTTACTAGTACGTTTTCCCAGACAAGGGATATCAGTCAGTGTTTAAGGCCCAGTGCCTACACAACTGCTCATTTTCCAGATAATGTCATTTTAATCACCACAAAAATATGGCAAACTTGATTAATGTCTGCCAATATACATATAATAGGACAGTTTATATTTAGACATAGATCTAAAAAAATTATCCACATACACAGGATAACGCACAGATCAGCTCTAGAATATGACTGATAAAAACGTTTTCCAAATCTAGTCCAGATTGTGATTTTTGGATGGATTCAGAGAATGAAAAACCTGGGCATATTCTAAAACTCCAGTATTCACTTCAAATCAGATGTTTATTAACAGTCTGGAAGAGAATCAAAACACATTGTATGTTAATAATGATATACACACCACTAAGATCATAAATTCAAATGGAGATTCAGTGAACCTTCTTTGAAAACTCAATTCCACTTTAGATTCAAATAAGACAAGGAGCACATATCTCCAACTAGGCTGAGCTCTACTGCCCCCAAAGGAGAACCTAATGACCTGACCAGTGTGTGGAGCTCACCTCTACTGCCTCAGACTGACCTCTATCCCCTATGTTTGCCTGTCCCAGGGTTTACTGGCACCATGTGTCAGATTGACGTAGATGAGTGCGCCAGCACTCCCTGCCAGAATGGAGCCAAGTGCATTGACCGTCCCAACGGGTATGAATGCCGCTGCGCTGAAGGTAAGCTGCTAAATGAAGATGTGTGTCTGATTGTGTGTGCCTGCTGTGCAAGAGTTTTGTGGAGCCCTTTAGGGTTCAAAGTCAAATTCACCATCACTGACTAGATCCAAACACCTGAACGTAGTGATCTCAGGGTCAGATGCTTCTTGTTTCTATAATCGTACAGCTGACGAGAAGCCTCAAATCCCCCTCCTTTGCCCTGCAGACCCCAATGTCACAGGGTCACCAAGGCCAGCAGCTGCTGACGAGGGGGGTTATGCTCGGTCATCACCCTGACATCTGTTCATCTGTAACCCACAATGCATTCCCACACATCACCGTATGGCACATCCAAAGCTCCCAGCATTCACTTTCACATAGCTGTGCCTGCAGGAATGTCTATTTTCTGGTTTTAATTTATCCAGCAAATTAGCATGAACTTGTATGTGAATGTTTTGGGCTTAAGATACAGTACATACTGCATGTGTCACTAGGCTTTTAGAAAGCACGTACATGGAGTTTGTGTATTGTATGAAGCAGCCTGCTGTTTGATATTCTCCATGCTCCAGTTCCCCTCTGCTGAGCTGTCCCGTTAGCTGCGACGTAGGGTATTGTCCTGCTGCTCGAGGGGACAAAAGCAGGTCTGTGAGGCCTGTGAAGGGCTCTCTCTCTCTCTTTCTCTCTCATCACCACAGCCCAGCCCTGTCCTGCTCCTCACAAGGCCGCTGCCTTGACAGACTGTCGGCATGGAAACCACGGGAACAGAGACCCCAAACTGTAGCTTTCACAAGAGAGAGAAAGAAGGAAACGGAGGGAGCAGACAGAAAAGAGAAGAAAAAAAAACAGATTGAGACTAGGAAAAGAGGAGAGAAATTTTCAGACCAAAAAAGCATAGTGGGGGGGGGGGGTTGTCAAAGGGTTGGTTAAGAAGGATAAAGGGTACAATCGAAACCGAGGAAGTATTTACACCCCAGACAAAAACACAAATAAGGGGCACTGAATCACTCATGCAGACTTTGTGAGCTACAGTGGTCATGAGAAGACAGAAAGAATATAGATATAGAAGGAACGAGTACAATGCACTTTCGTCTGACCTAGCCTGTGCAGGAATGGGCCACAGAGGGGAAATTGTTCTTGACAGGCAAGAAACAGAAACACAGGAACCTGTGGAGCACTTGGAGACTTTATGCAAATCTGATACCTCTCGCTATACTTACTACCTCAGTCAGTCCTTGAGATGTCAGGTAAACAGAAAGTTCCATTCTCTTCTCATTCACTCCTACACATCTCCTCTTTGTCTTCAGGTTATGAGGGAAGGCTGTGCGAGAGCAACATCAATAACTGCAAGCCTGACCCGTGCCACCACGGCACTTGCGTAGATGGCATTGCCAGTTACACATGTAACTGTGAGCCGGGCTACACTGGCTACCGCTGCGAGAACCAGCTCAACGAGTGCCACAGCAACCCCTGCCAGAATAGTGGGAAGTGTGTGGACCTTGTCAACAAGTATATCTGCCAGTGTCAACATGGCACCTCAGGTGAGGGATGATGTATCAATAATTCAACTGCATTCGTTACATTAGGTTTCATATTAAAAAGGTTTTTGCTTCTCACACAGGCACCAACTGTGAAATCAACTTTGACGACTGCGCTAGCAACCCTTGTGACTATGGAATCTGCAAAGATGGCATAAACCGCTATGAATGTGTCTGCCAGCCTGGCTTTACCGGTGAGACAGGGCGAGATCCTCCCCTCTCTTTTCTTATACAAGTTAAGGGAAAGTTTGCAGATTCAGGGATATGCAGAAAAGAAAGCTCATTATAAATTTCTCTCCCTTTCAGGGCCTCAGTGTAAAGATGAGATTGACGAGTGCCAGTCTAATCCCTGTCGCAACGGAGGAACCTGTGTAGATGATGAGAACGGCTTCCACTGCCAGTGCCCTGAAGGTTTCCATGACCCGTTCTGTTATTCACAAGTGGACGAGTGTGCCAGCAGCCCATGTTTGCATGGGACCTGCAGAGACAATCCTAATGGGTACAGTTCCATAACAAGCTTCAAAACTAGCAGGAAGTAAATAAACGTGGACTTGCTTTGAGTGTGACTTCGTTTGAATTCCTCCTGCAGCTATCGATGTGACTGTGAGCATGGATGGGTGGGTAAGAACTGTGACCTAGACCGAAACGATTGTTTGCCAAGCCCCTGCCAGAATGCAGGCACCTGTTTCGACCAACTCAATGGTTTCACCTGCAAGTGTCGGCAAGGTTTTAGAGGTGAGATATATGTTACATTAGCACAGTATGCATACTACAATAACAACAACAAAAAGAGATTTTATTACACATTCCTCTACCGAAAAGAACAGACTGTCCTCTCATATTTAATTCAACCTCTAATGCTGAAAATAGTCTAATGTTTCCCTAAATCTCTGACATAACTCCCCCTACTGCATGTTTTTAAAAACTGCACTGCCAATAGCTGCATTCTGAAAGCTGTCTCCTATCCTCAGGTAACTTATGTCAGGTGAACATCAATGAGTGTGCCTCCAGCCCATGTCTAAATCAGGGCACCTGTGTTGATGGAGTCGCCAGTTTCACTTGTCTCTGTGAGCCACCTTATAGCGGACCCACCTGTGCAGATCTGCTCACACCTTGTACTCCAAACCCCTGTGCCAACCATGCTGCCTGTGTGCATACACCTGACTACCACGGCTATCAGTGTAACTGCCAACCCGGATGGCAGGGTGAGTCACTAAACGCATTCTGATTCAAGTCTATAAGAATTGAGTTTGCTAAAGTATGTCTAACTCTTAAGTGTCCTTCCCACCACAGGTCAGTTGTGTAACATTGACATAAATGAATGCACCTCTAACCCCTGTAAGAACCGCGGGGACTGTACAAATACGCCGGGTGGCTATGTGTGCTCCTGCCGTTCTGGTTACACTGGACCAAACTGTGAAACAGATATTAATGAATGCTCACCAAGTGAGTCAAACTCAATAGAAACCAGGTTTTTATTGCTGGTCTCACAAATGAAATGGTCCAACTTTTCTTCAGCACAGTTGCCACATTCTCATAGTGTTTTTGGTTTTGTCAGACCCCTGTCTGAATGGAGGATCCTGTACAGATGGAGTTAACTCATTCCGCTGCAGCTGTCTGCCAGGCTTCACAGGGGCAAGCTGTGCTACCGAGGTAAATGAGTGTCAGAGCGCCCCCTGCAAGAACGGAGGCGCTTGCACCGACTACGTCAACAGCTACACTTGCACTTGCAAACCTGGCTTCACGGGCCTTCTCTGTGAGACCAACATACCAGACTGCACTGAAAGGTGAGACCGTCAGTACCTTATAAAAGAAATACTGTAGCCAATAGTAGCGCAAAAAACAAATAACATCCCCTATTTGTTTTAGCTCCTGTTTTAATGGAGGCACCTGCACTGATGGGATCAACGGGTTCAAATGTACCTGCCGGTCAGGATTCACTGGAGAATACTGCCAGTACGAGTTGAACGAGTGTGACTCTCAGCCATGCCTTAACGGAGGAGTGTGTCAAGATGCCCTCGAGTCATATCGCTGCTCGTGTCCAAAAGGCTACACTGGCACTCGTTGCCAGGTATTAATTCCAGATTATGCGCTAACCTTAAAATGCTTGCAACTATTCTATAAATGGTATTGGAATAGACGAATAAAATAAACAACTTTAATCAGTGATACAATAGAATCATTCAAATAAATGATAGAATAAAATGTTTTTCGATCTTTTAGTATCCAGTTGATTGGTGCAGGCCTTCTAACCCATGCAAGAATGGTGGTCGCTGCAGACAGAAAGATGCCTCCTTCACATGTGAGTGTTTGGGAGGCTGGTCAGGTCGTTATTGTGACATCCCAGGAGTGTCTTGTGAAGTTGCAGCCAGACAGAGAGGTATATAATATTGCATGTAACTTTATTTTTCCAATACAGTTTAAATGTGATCTCCTCGTTGTAACCTGTCCACAATCTTTCTCCCTCTCTCACTCAGGACTCCAAACAGACGAGCTTTGCCACCATGCTGGACACTGTGTCAATACTGGCAACACACACTACTGCAAATGTCACGCAGATTATACAGGCAGTTACTGCGAGTCCCAGTTTGACCACTGTGAGGACAAACCTTGCCTCAATGGTGCCACCTGTAGGAGCTACATGGGAGGATTCACCTGCGATGTGAGTCATCTTACCACAGCTACAAATAGTATATCATTTGTATTAGTATAATGCCTAATTACATTACATCTATACAACTGTTTCTGAACTGGCATGCTTTTCCTCTAGTGCATGCCTGGTTATGAGGGGAACAACTGCGAGAGAGAGGTCAATGAGTGTCAGTCTCATCCGTGTCAGAATGGAGGAACCTGCATTGACCTGGTGGGACATTACATATGCTCTTGCCCTCCAGGCACACTAGGTGAGATAGATTTCAAAAATTACATTTAAATAATACACCTGAGCTGGAGTTAAATGCATTAAAGAATTAAAGTCTCAAGTGCAAAAATACAAATATATACAAAACTGTTCGAAACTTTGGGGTCAATAAAGTAAAAATAAAATAAAAAATCATAGTAAAGAAACCAGTAATGTTGTTACAATTTAAAATAAGCCTTTTCTGTTTTAGCACATTTTAAAATGTCATTTATTCCTGCGATGCAAAGCAAGCCAGTGTCACATGATCTTTCAGAAATCATTCTTATATGCTGATTTGATGCTCTATTAACATTTCTTATTATTATCAATCTTGAAAGCAGTTGTGCTGCATTCATTTTTTAGGATTCTATGAAGAATAGAACAAAAAGAGCATCATTTAAAATAACAAAATTTGTAACATTACTGTCATTTTGGTCAATTTAATGCATCCCTGCTGAAAGTATTTATTTGCTTCAAGAAAAAAATCTTACTGACCCCTAATCTGGAATAAGGTCAATGTAATGTTTTTATCATGACCTTTTTAGGGGTCCTCTGTGAGATAAATGAGGATGACTGTGCAACTCCCTCATGGCCTCGGGGCATGCCCAAGTGTCAAAACAATGGCACCTGTGTGGACAGGGTTGGAGGGTACAGGTGTAACTGCCCTCCCGGCTTCACTGGAGAACGCTGTGAGGGAGACATCAACGAGTGCCTTTCGAACCCCTGCAAAACCTCCAACAGCTTGGATTGCATACAGTTGCCAAATGATTACCAGTGCATGTGCAAACCCGGATTCACAGGTGAGAGATGTCTGAAAACTGAAAATGTGTCTGTGATTTACATAAACGACACTGTAATGTGTCTCTAAATACTCACTTCATTGTGTCTTCAGGACGAGGGTGTCAGAATAGATTTAGTGTGTGCGAATCTCAGCCCTGTAAGAACGAAGGAGTATGCTCCTTGTCCAGCAGCTCGCCACTGGAATACACTTGCACCTGTCAGCTTGTGAGTATACAAGCCTAATATGATATAAACTATAGCATTATGATCTTCTTGTTTCCATCTTTACTGTACTGTTAAACTTCAAAAGCAACTACTTAACTCCTCCTTGTCTCTTTCTCAGGGGTACGCAGGTGCTAACTGTGAGAGGAGCATGAACTGCAAAGAGCTGCCTTGCTACAATGGTGGGAGCTGTAGTGATACCTCACGAGGTGCACGTTGCACCTGCATTCAGGGCTTTGGCGGGCCACAGTGTCAGCACCGCAGCAACGAGGGCTGCTCTTCCAAACCTTGCAGCAATGGAGGCTTGTGTACAGAGGAGACCAGCTTCCCTTTTTTCCACTGCCAGTGCATCAGTGGCTGGAAGGGGATCCGATGTGAACAGGAAACAAGGGCTTTGCCCCATTGCCCTATTGCTGAATGTCATGGCAAGGCCAATGACGGTGTGTGTGATAAAGAATGTAATTCGCTTGCCTGCCGCTGGGATGGAGGTGACTGCTCTCTGGCTACAAACCCCTGGGCATACTGCACAGACCCTCGCTGCTTGTGGCTCTTCAACAACAGTCAGTGTGATGAGTTCTGCAAAAATGCAGAGTGCCTTTATGATAACTTCGACTGTAAGAACAAAGAGAAAGTCTGCAAGTAAGTCTTGTACTAAGCTTTAATCATGCTTCATAGGACTGTGTATGATGGCCTTTCTCTAACACATTCTCTTTTTGGCTCAGCCCTATCTATGAGACATACTGTACTGACCATTACGCAGATGGGCGCTGCGATCAAGGCTGCAATAATGAAGAGTGTGGCTGGGATGGACTGGATTGTGCAGAGAAGATTCCGGAAGACCTTGCAGAAGGCGTGCTGGTTATTGTGGTTCTGCTGCCTCCAGAGGAGCTGCTAAGGACACAAACTGCTTTCCTGCAGAAACTAAGTGCAATCCTGCACACCACACTGCGTTTCCGTTTAGATGCGAATGGAGAAACAATGATCAAACCCTATACAGGCCGTGAGCCACGCATTAAACGAGAGCTTCAACCTCAGCAGGAGGTCATTGGGTAAGTTGGGTTTACTGAAGTAATCAGTGCAGTTTCATTTACATTTATACCTTTGTACAGCTAAATTTTGCATTCCTCGTGAGCATTTCGCACAGTTTCTTGAACATGGAACACTGACCAATATAAAGCAGCTTAGTTTGGAAGTAACCTCTCAGTAAGGGGTGCTTCATGCATTGCTACAAAATTTACAATACCAAACATTTGCCAGCAAAATATAACCAAAATGTTACAATTGTGAATGTGCCTTAATAAAAAATCTTTGGCTCCTCTGCAGGTCCATTGTATACTTGGAAATAGACAACAGGCTCTGCTCACAGGCTTCAGATGACTGCTTCCGCAGTGCTAATAGTGCTGCTGAATACCTGGGTGCTTTGTCTTCTCAGGAGATGTTAAATTTCCCATACCACCTGAAGGAAGTGCACGGTAAGTTTTCACACTTACACAGACTTAATTCCTTTCTTACATCCCATTAGGTCCCATTGGTACAGCTGGATTTTATAATCGTACTAATCATGCTCTTTCAGGTGTAATAATAAGTGATCCTGTGGATACTGGGGGTCCTGGGGATCCTGACTGGGTCAAGCTACTATTAGTAGGAGTAGCTTCTCTCTTCTTGTTGGTAATCTTGATGGTGGGCATGTTGATTGCCCGTCGCAAACGTGAACACAGCACACTCTGGTTCCCTGAGGGCTTCTTCCTCAAGAAGGAAACAAGCAGTAACAAGAACCGCAGAGAACCTGTGGGGCAAGATTCCCTGGGCATGAAGTAAGTGTTTCATGCATTATCAGTTCTTTATATATAACTACTATCAGTATAGTTCATCAAAATATCCCTTTCAAAGGGACTAATTAGCGTTCATGACTCTTTGCAGACACATGCCAAAGACAGCGAAAGAGTCTCTACTGGCAGATCACAGTGACCAGTGGATAGACACAGACTGCCCAGAGGCAAAACGGTTTAAGGTGAGTGACCATTTATCATTTATCTTACGATGTATTTGTCAGTTGTATATCTTACTAATGTTGGCTGTTTTTGTACAGGTGGAAGAGCCCAGTATTCTGTCTGATGGTGAGGACGCAGTTGACAGCAGACAATGGACACAGCACCACTTGGCAGCGGCAGATATCCGTATGCCTCCTTCCATGGCTCTCACTCCTCCACAGGGAGAGTTTGACAGTGATTGCATGGATGTCAATGTCCGAGGCCCTGGTATGATATTTTTGGCTTTTTACCCTTAGGGTACATTCACACTTGTAGTTCGGTTTTCTTGATTCGTTTGGTCCAGACGAAAAAAAGAAAACTATACATTTGGTCCTGATCCACTTAGCATTCACATTGGCATTTTTGACAGCGAACCTAAAGGCATAGTGATATGTTCACAACCTGTTTGCCCCTTATTGGTTATTTAATTTGAACCACACCTGAGTTCGTTTGGAAGTGTCTCGGTTCGCTTGTTTGTTATACACCAGGGTTCGGATGGAAGTGTTCACACTTACTCAAATGAACTGCACTAACAGATCAATCACACCAGAGTTCATTGCAAAACATGACAAGTGTGAACACACCCGTACTCCTTGGTTAGGCCCAGTTGTCCCGCCTTATCAGTTGCCTTGCATAGATAAAGTTTAGATACAATAATAGCATATGTATTCAAAACATTTACAAACTATTATTTTACTTAGATGGCTTCACACCCCTGATGCTGGCATCCTTCTGTGGAGGTGGGCTGGAGCCAGAGGTGACCGAAGATGATGATTCAGAAGAATCCTCCGCCAACATCATATCCGACCTTATTTACCAGGGAGCATCGCTTGCAGCTCAAACCGACCGCACTGGAGAGACTGCTCTGCATCTGGCTGCACGTTATGCCCGAGCTGACGCAGCTAAACGGCTCCTGGATGCTGGGGCTGATGCAAACGCACAGGATAACACAGGCCGCACACCTTTGCATGCAGCTGTAGCAGCTGATGCCCAAGGGGTATTCCAGGTAAAGTCACCTAAAACCAAATGCTGTATAAAGTATAAGCAGATATGGACTATTGAAACAATGTCAGTGTTATGTATCCCATGTTCCTGCTTCTGCAGATTCTGATCAGGAACCGTGCCACAGACCTGGATGCACGCATGTATGATGGCTCCACTGCTCTGATCCTTGCAGCCCGTCTGGCAGTAGAAGGCATGGTGGAAGAGTTGATCACCTGTCATGCTGATGTCAACGCTGTTGATGAAATCGGTAAATGCAAAAGAAAAGAAAAAGTTCCTGCTCCTGATGTGAGGTTGCTTTGTTTCTGATGGTTCCATTTGCTCTACAACAGGAAAGTCAGCTTTGCACTGGGCAGCAGCAGTCAACAATGTTGAAGCTACAATTGCCTTGTTGAAGAACGGTGCCAATAAAGATATGCAGGACCTCAAGGTATGCAATTTTTCCCTTTAATATTCAGATATAACTATCTCAGTCATGTTTTTAACTTTTACATCTATCTACTATCTTTAGGAGGAAACTCCACTATTCTTGGCTGCCAGGGAAGGTAGCTGTGGGGCTGTAAAGGTGTTGTTGGCTCACTTTGCTAACAGGGAGATAACAGATCACATGGACAGGCTCCCTCGAGATATCGCGCAGGAGCGCATGCACCATGATATTGTGCAGCTATTGGATGAATATAACACTGTAAGAAGTCCGCAGGGACATGTAGGGGCAGGTCACCACCTATCTGGTAGCCACACCCTCTCACCACTCATGTGTCCTCCCACCAACTTCCTCCAAGGGCTGAAAAGCACCCCGCAGGGTAAGAAGAACCGTCGCCCAGGGGCTAAAGGCATAGGTGGACAGCACACTACCAACCTGAAAGAATCAGCCAAAGCACGTAACAAACGGCTGACGCTAGACATGCAGAGTGCTTTGCTGGAGAGCTCCGTCACGCTCTCCCCTGTCGACTCGCTGGATTCGCCACGCGGAGGTGCCAGCAACGCCGGCTACATCACCAATCCAACCTCACCGGCTGCCATGCCCTCTCCTGGCCTCTTCCACTCCTCTATGTCTGTCCCTACCACTCCAATGGTGCACAGCAGTATTTTGAATGGCACCAGCCCTTTTGCAGTCTCCCTAGCTCAGCTGAGCGACCTGAGCGATGGTGGGCTCTCCATGCACGGTCGTGTGGCCATGCAAGGGGGCGGCGTCAACCAAGGCCCCCACAACTGCGTGCTGAATGCCGGCCAGATGAGCCTCAACATGGGTATAGTAAGTCCAGTAAGCGTGCCATTTGACTGGCACAACCGCATGCCCCCCTCTTCTCAATGCAGTCAGACCATGGTCAACATTATGCATCCAGCAAGTAGCCAAGCAGGCATGCTCCCTCAGACACCGACCCTGCAGCAAAGCAGCATGCTCATGCACCAGCAACAGATGTTCCGTAATGCCCAGCAGTCCATCCTGCAGCCAACACCCGTCTCCAACACACCCTCTATTAGCCCAGTCAAACTGCCACCCATTGCAGAGCAGCAGCAGCAGCAACTTCACAGCCATGCCCTCACCAACCCCAACCTTACCCGCATGGGCTCCTCCACTCCCCCGACCCCACAACAGGCACAGCCTCCTCCAGCTTTCTACCAGCCACAGCAGCCACAGACTCAGCCACCGCAAGCCTCGGCAGCTCCTCAGGCTTCGCAAGCACAGGCTATCCCATCTCAGGCACACCCGGCACAGGTGAGCGTTAGCACCACAGGGCCGGAGGATTACCCCACACCGCCCTCCCAGCACAGCTGCAGCTCGGCCATGGATGCGACACCCAAGCATTACCTGCATGTGCCCAGTGAACATCCTTACCTGACCCCTTCTCCAGAGTCTCCAGAGCCCTGGTCCAGTCCCTCTCCTCACTGTGTGTCCGATTGGTCTGACTCCACCCCCAGCCCAGCCGTCACAGCTCCTACCCAGACCCAGATTTCGCATGTCCAGGAGTCCAATGGGAAGATGCAGGTGTTTGCTTGAGCAACTCAAACTACCTATAATGTTTGTGACTTTGAGAGAGTAGAGTTGTCAAGCATCACTCTAGGACTTGTTTTTTTTTACTTACCTGTCAGCACATTTCCAAGATTTTATTTGGATTAGGATTGACTGTTTTGCATCAAAAAGACTGTCTGCTGGTGTTTGCAGAAAGCAAGTTAAAGGGAAATTTGTGTTGTCTTAAAAAGAAAAGACAATTTAATGAAGTAAGACGTTCTGTCACAGATGGACTTTAATTATAAAAAAAAAGTATATGAAGAATACCATGTCTTTCATTTCAAAGACTTGGGGACATTCCTGAAACTAACAAACTGAGAGAAAAGTGAAATGTTGAAGGAAAATTCTTTCTTTTTATTTATTGTCTTATGTTTTCCAAACTGCCTTGTGGGTGTTTCCACCCTCTTTCTGTTTCTGATTCTGTTGCTTTTAGTGACCCCCATAACAACTGCCTTACTATTCCCAGTATATTATGTGGGGCTTGTGAGATCTCCTCAGGTTCCATGTTTCTACTGTTACAAGAGGAACAACTCATGATTGCTTAGTTTGCCTGTTCCACCCCAGTTCCATCAGCAGCAACTGATACAGTCAGAATTTATAAATCAGGCTTTTGAGTGACACACACACACACACACACACACACATAATGAGATTAGAATTTTAGTGATATTTATTTAGTCTAGCATTCAGAAACAGATTGGCACATGAAAACAGAGGTATATAGAGACCAATACAAGTGAAAATATTCTGATTTAAAATGATTTTATACGTTTTGTAAAAGTATTTGTGTGAATGTAGAGGGGCATCTGTAAAGCACTTCAAGGGGGAAAAGCTTGAGAGAGCGAGAAAGACGGGAAGAAAACCCTCAAATCCTCTAAAACAGGCCAGTTTTCAGTGTTGTGTTGTATCAGTGGAGATTATTTTACTGAGCATAGTTTTTTCAGTGTCTTACATAGGCCTGCGCAGGCGAATGCTCTACCTGTTCCCTCTCAACATCCCAGCCAGTCACTGCCTTATAGTCTTGCCTTGTGTAAATTAGTTTTCTATTTTTACTTTAATAACCACATGTTTGGAACCACAGTTACCTGTGGCACATTGATGTATTAAGCTGTGTTATTAGGCTGCTGCTCTGTGTCACTTTTTCGGTGACACCCAACTTCCTTTCCACAAACATTCCTGTTCAGAACCCACCCACCAGCACTCGTGGAGCCGATGACCGCTGCGGACCTGATCTCACCGTGTTCCTGAGCCCTCACAAGCCCTTCATTTCAATACTGAACAGCTGCAGCTGACACTTGACCACTAGAAAGTCTTCCTCTGGGGCTTTATGAAGCCAAGGCAGTGTGGTTGATTGATTTTAATGTAATTTGATCCCTCAGGTCGTGCATTTCCATGTGGTCTAATCATATTCCAGCTCCTTTTGGTTTGGATAGCAGGCATATGTGTTGTGTGTTGGGTACATGGCTAACGGGGTTCTAATGGTCTGCTATTGCTCTGTTACTCCTCAGGGAGGTGTTATATAGCATGCAGTGTTGTCTGCATCTTTAGCAGTTCCCACCCCATCAGCCTAGACGATGACATCTGTCGTGTCTGGTCAGAAGGCGTGAGATGGGAAACGCTACCATGTAGTGATGCCCCTGGCTTTCTGTAACATGTCCATATGTTTATCCCTCTTGATATTCCCAACTGTTAGACCTGCATTTGATGATAAGGACAGGTGTTTCCCTGCTATCGCCAAGAGGAACATGCCCATTTCACTAAACTATGGCACATAAACATTGCTTTCAGCCATATATTATTTTTTTAAATAGTATTTGTGCTTTATCTGTACTGAGTGTAACTGTTAAATCTTCATGTACCACATTTCAAGGCTTGTGATGGTTTTGGAGCACATTCTGGACCTCTTTGTTATCCTACATAAGTACTACTATTCTTTGCTAACCCAGCACAAGTCTTCCTTTAATTCACAACTTTTCACTTCTCATGATACAGTTCTCCAGGTATTTTTGAAATTCCAGTACCTTCCTGTAAATATGTTTCACCTTGTTTAAGTCTACTTGTTTATGAGAAGTCTTATGTTCCTGAAATGAATAAGTACTAAAAAGAACAAAAAGTAAATGTACTTTTTATTAGCATTAAGGTGAGGATGTGACTGTGTAATTGGTCTTGCATAACTAGAACAGCCATAGATATTTTCTATTGTCATTATTAATTTCCTATACTTGTTTAAAAGTAGTTTAAATCATTGTATATAAACAGTTTTTCACAGTTTCTTTCTACAGACAAAGTTGTAAAATATGTTACTTCTAATAAAGCAGTAGAAACTACATTTCACTAATGTCTTATTCTTTGTCTCACCTCTTTTATATTTCCTTGCATTCTGAATCAAGTGTTTTGTTTTAGATCACACAAACTGGGAAACTCTAGTACTCACTAATCACTTTTTGTCAAATGTCAATGCAAAGCATCTATTTAATGATGCTCATAATGAAATTAACTCACTTGGGTACTCAATGTTAATGATTAAATGCCAACAGTCATTCGTGGTGGAGAGGCTTTCACGTAAAGAATTTGAAAACGTCTTTCTATCTACATCTATCGGAATTCAGTGATATTGCAGCTTCTCCATCTAAAGTCATGAATACAAGAGTTGTTTGTTTTTGCACATGTGGGAAATTTCAAGCCTGTAACTTATTTATGTTGTTGCAAGGCAACCACATAATGTCACTAACCCACTCAATAACTGAAATTAATTAAAGCAAAAACAAACAAAAAAACGAGGTTTGTTATTTGCAATTTATTTGTACATTGCTAAGCAACTAAAGTACCAATTTACCAATGGAGCTCCAACAGTATTGATTTACTGAATCATTGGAATGTTTTTTTTTTTTTAAAACCAAACATAATTTTCCCACACGTAAGAAGCCTTGCAGACTACAACTTAACGTTTTTAATATTTTATTTTAAAGGGCTAAGAATTTTTATGTGTTAATAAATTTTTTTTGCCAATGTCTAAACAACCTGTGGCGAAACATAAAAAACAAAAGACTTTCCCTGATATCCTAGGATGGCAGTTTAGTAATAAGACAAGGATTCGGATGGCGATTTATTCACAGTGAAGAGTTTAGTGACCCTATGAACCCAGGAATGAGTTGCTCACGTGGCCTGTCACATGACTGGCCGAATCAGGCTTTTGAAAGCCTATAGACTGATTTTTATGTGAAAGACGTTTTTTGGGAGGTTACACACGATCCAGAAAGCCTCCCTTCCGTTTTATAACACAAGAAACAAATGCTTACATAATGTTTAATATACTATACTGTACTGTCTGTAACATGAATGTGTCGCACAAAGAAAAGGAAAATTAAGATTCAAAATAGTCTCAAATAGCCAGATCTAAATACACATCTGTATCAAACAACATAACAGTGTAATTTTAATTACCTCTCCTGTCGTTAATGCAGAACTGCTGCAAACATATCCACATCACTATGATCAGATGCTTTCTTAACTGCTGCTTTCTCACTGCTGTCATATTTATTGTGTGTTTATTTCTGCAAGGAATGTGCAAGCGCTAATGGTGGCAGTGGCACAGTGGCACTTCCGGTGACATGTTTGTGCTGGCAGCTGCCTTTGTACTAGTCTCAGCCTCAGACTTCATGCCCATGGACTGTTGGCTAAACGTCTGATGGATATGGGACACAAAACTGGAAACAATTCTGAAGTGTTGGAGTCATCATCGGACTGGTTGAATTATACAGGATTTTGGGAGACGTGTGTGTCGCATTCTTTAACATTCTGTCTGGAAACAAATATTCCCTGGCGTCAAACCCCCTCACGAATGAAGAAAGTCGTAGTGTTTACAACTGTGATGACGAGCGCTTATTAGGATCATCTAAACACTGAAGTTTTAAAAGACTGCGAAATATTTAAAGTTCACGGCATAGAATCTTTCAAATACGTCCGAGTGTTTTACATACCGATCATTTCCACGCCCCGGAACGTGAAGCTGAACAAAACTAACTGTGATTGGTTGTTTGACATGTCGGTTAAACCATGGATTCCAGACCTTCAACCGTCAGTCTGAAGGTCTGGCTATGGGAGACTACCTTTGTACTGGATAAAAACAAAAAGAACTTTGCCACGACTATATCGGGGCACTGAATTTAACGAAGTTTCGGGTTGCAGTTCACTTAGCGGCCACCAGTGGAAGTTTTTCTGAATTTCTACTTTACATACAGCCCCTTGACTGTTAAAAACCATGGCACCATGAAAATGGCACTAGAGCTTTTACACACTGCAATTTGCAACTAAACATTATGTTTTTGATCATGATTACTGTCATAAGGTTAAAGTCAGGATCCAGACTTTATATTCGACATCAAGTACCGACCACAATAGCAAAACTGTTGCTATACTAAATGTGGTTTGTTGCTTGTTATTATTTGCATTGAGCAGGGACCCATTTTTAGACCATGAAACGGTCCCTGGGATGTTTCTGAATTGGTTTTCTCCATCAAAATCCTCTGAGAGCTTTTTAGGCAGTACCTTGACCCATTCTCCTGTGAAGTATGCGTAGAATACTCAGAGTAGCATTGAACATACGGTCATGCTGGAAGATCATTTTATAGAATGCATCTATTGGTAGTTGCCCTGTAGGGTCAGCATGCTTCATGGCAGTCAGTGGCATGTACAAACGATTGGTCTGATGACGAAATGGAGGGTTCTTGGAGCCAATCAGCTGGAGAGTTTGCTTTAAGAAATAAGAGACATTTTTCTGTTACTGAGTTGAACAGGGAGCCTTAATGAAACGAAACAGCCCATCCACACACTCACCTCTGCAACGTCCTCAGGTGTCTGACCGATGGAGTTAAAAATTTTACGTGAATATGGCAGGTAGATCTGACGGAAGATGCGAGCCGTTTCCTCATCAGTCTCTGACAGATCCATCTTCTCTGCCTCTTCATACACTTTCTTCTCAAACTCTGTTACAACTGGGCCTGGCTCCACTAACGTCATCCTGTGGGATTTATATAAAATCAATACTTACAATGCATGAATGTTTATGCATTGTTAACATATTGTACATAGTTAATAGTAAAAAAAAAAGACAAAGGTATTTAGACACTTTGTGGTTGTTGCAGGTTAATAGTTGCCACATATTTACCCTTGTGAAAAAGAAATACACTGTAGCATACTTTTAAATAGAGTCTTATATTCTTTTAGAGAATATTCATTAATGTGAACTGAATGTAATTCAATAATTTTAGGACACTAAAATGCATGATATAGCAATTTTTATACAATTAAAAATATTAACTTTACATGTAATCTCAAATAATACCTTTAGTTATATCTCTAATAAGTACTTTACATGTGAAAAGTAATACTTTTATTTGTTTGACATTATAAAAAAGTGCAAATTGTAAGTGTACAAAAGTGTGTAAAGAAACAGTCATGAAAGTGTATTCTTTTTAATTACACTTAAGTGGCCTTTTATTTTATTCATATCATTTAACCTGCAAGTACAGTTTTAAAAAAAAATTCACTTCAGATTTTAGACTAGAACGGAACATCCACTAAAAATCACTTTAGGACCAGCTGATTAAAAGTGAATTTGACCTCTGAGCATATTTAAGTTAACCTAGCCCTTTTTATCAATTTGCTAGAGAATTAGTTTTATTGTGTACTCACTTGACATTAAACTTCATAGCTTGCACAGCAAGACTCTCACAAAACCCCTCTACAGCAAACTTAGAGGCAGCATATACATCATTGAAAAGTAGTCCTGGGAAAGAAAAACGAGAGTACTCTAAAAACAAATTTTCTGAACAGTAATTGTATGATTCTTTCAATTAAATGTGTACAGCTTAAATAAATGAGCTTTGTGGTACTACCCTGGATGCCCATGACGCTGCTCATCACTACGATGTGTCCACTCTGACGCTGCTTCATGTCAGGCAGCAGTTCCTTCACCAGTCTCACCAGGCCAAAGAAGTTAGTGTTGAAGAGATCCTGCATATCACTTACACTCTGACACTCCAAAGGACCAATCATACCCACACCGGCATTATTCACTACAAAACAGTGTGGGAGAGTCTATATCAGGGGGTCCCAAAATTGGTCCTGGAGGGCTGCTGTCCTGCAGAGTTTAGCACCAACTTCCCTTAGCACACCTGCCAGGAAGTTACTAGTTATGCCAAATAAGAGCTTGATTAGATGGTTCAGGTGTGTTTAATAGGGGTTAGAGTTCAACTGTGCAGGACAGTGGGCCTCCAGGGCACCCCTGGTCTAAATCAAACCGGATGTGGGTAAACATTCTGTAGCATTTTGGAGAGTACAGTCTAAAGGGACAGTTCAGGCAAAAACTAAATTCTGTCATCAATATATATGATTTTCTTTTTTTCGGTGGAAAATAAAAGAGATGTTTTGAAAATTGTATGCTTTTTTTCCATTCGGTGGATGTTAATGGAAATCAAAACTGTATTATTACCAACATTCTTCAAAATATCTTTTGAGTTTTGCAAATGAATAAGAAATCATACAGATTTGTAACAACATGAGGAAGAGTAAACAATATCCGAATTTTCCATTTTGGATGAACTATCCTTTTAAAACATAGGTTGGTACCCCTGCCACCATTAGCAGTGAGAAGGTTACACATGTGAAAATAGAGCGATATTGTAATTTTATTTTTATTTTAGAGACATTAAAGTCAGTGGCAAATCTACTACCAAAAAACAGTTATTTAACATATTGCTGATACAAGTGATGCCAATTTGAGCATCAAGTTTCTCTGATGAACTCTGTGTGGTAACACAAATGTGGAATAAAAACCTAAAAAAATAAGCAGATAACTGTTTGTGTTGAAAAGCTTTTAGTCAAGTCAAAAGACACAACTTTTGGTTGTGTCGCTGTGAAGCTGCAGTGCTCAGCAACTAAGATGAGCGAATGAAGGAAATATGTGTTGGAAAGGAAACTCTCAGTGTCACCTAACACATCCACTCGTCGATCTGACAAGCTGTCGACACACTCTCTGATGGAGTCCTCACAGGTGGCATCCAGCTGTCGGATCTCCAGGGATCTGTTGAGGCTTTCTCCAGCTGCTTTCTCCAGAGCTTCTCTCCTATCCAGGTCCCTCATAGTGGCCACTACTAACTCAAGCACAATCAACAGTTAAACTTAAAATAACACTAAAAACATTATACTACGCTTACCTGTTTATAAGCTAATGTACATTCTGTAAGACCTTAGAATATTGTTGCATCTCTAATGGATAACTACACAGAAACAAATAAGTAATACAGCATTAACATTCTAGTAGCTACTATATTAACTATAACAACAAAATGTTGATTTAAGAATAAGTAACAGCACTCAGTTGAATGCATTAGTTCACTGTTAACTAATATGTAACTAGAATTTTTTTTCATACCTCTACCTACTAAGAAATTCCATACAGTTTGATAATTAATTAAAATAATGTAGAATGCATAATTTGAAAAAATCATGTTACCGGTAAATCAACTAGTGAAAATATGACTCCCTTGTGATGACTGAAATCACTGTAAGCTTTTGAGGTGTTTTTGAAAGATTTTGGCTAGTTTATCCTTCGGATTTGGTAACACCGGAATCATTACTACCATCATTCTTACAATAGGTATTAATGAAAACCCAATCTCATTTCTTCTAACCATTCATAAAGATTAGGCAAGGCAAGTTATTTTATATAGCACATTTTATACACATGGCAATTCAAATTCAAATTAGGAGATATCTAAAGCAAAAAAGATATACATAGAAACCATAACTTTCAGTGAGGTATATTAAATAAACAATTTTTCTAAAGTATTTGGTGTATGGCTGATCAAATGTTCCAGTAGTCTCCATGATATAGTCTTAATTTCAGAAGGATTCCAGAAAATTGTAAAGTGCAAAAAAACTGCAATTAAATATTAATTTCATTAAAACTGTCCGCAGTCAGTTCTGTAAGAATACTGATAAAATGTACTAATTATTTACATATTATTATCTATAGATTCTGTAAATGGTTAAATTTTAAAGTAGATGACAAAATCTAAATAAAAATCTAAATAATCTGTCATGTGTTATAATTACTGATTAGTTTCACATTTATTATAGAACTGTATGTAGCCTCTGGGAGGCATGAAAACAAATTGGTTACTGATTTGCTAATAAAAGACTACCACATATTACTAATGCATGAATCCCAGTCTCATGTTAATTAATAATAGTTACTGCAATGTTAATATTGCATTACTAGTCCTTTTCATTATGCATTAGTTACTGTGTTAGTTATTAATTTTTGAAGGAACCTTATATTTAAGATTATAAGAGGCCGTATCTTCTTACCCTTGAAGCGCTTTAATTCATCTTTTGCAAGACGGACAGCCACCGCCAAACCAATTCCAGAGGAGCATCCTGTCACCAAAACTTTGCGCGTCCCCATAACTTTCATTCAATGATAATTTTTAATCTGAAACTACAATAAAATCATCAGTTTTACACTAATAGAAATATATTACACCACATAGCCTAGGTAAATGTGATTAATAATAGCAACAATGCCAAGTAGGCTACATTTTGCAAGCTCTTCAATATGCAAGTCAGTAATTACACAGTAAGAAGATCGTTTAATTCAAAGTTTAACAGGTGTATATTTTAGGTGAATATTTAACGGGACAAATAAATGTAGAGAGAACGCTGAAAGGTTTCTGGACTACGGATTAAATCTTAATCAGATTTGCTCAGCACGGGAGCGCGCCTCGTGCACTCTTAACTGGTCAGTTGCAATGCACTAAATCTGTGTTAAATTTCACATCTAAAACCCGACGACATGTGTTATGTTACATAAAGGTCTTCACGTTTTAATATTAAGCATTCAAATTGACAGGAACAACAGTTAACTCACTGCATGAAAAACAAAACATAAGATACAAATGCATATAATTTTTAGCATAAGACTAAACCTCTTTCAAGCGTTCTGGTACATGCTCTTACTGAAAGCAACAAAATCGTCCGTTCTGCAGCGTGTACAGACCTGTGTTCTGTTGACAGACCTCGATCTTATCATCCATAAACTCCTTTCAGCCGGAGCGCGTGAGTTCTGCACGAGAGCGACACTGTGAAAACAAAACATGTTGCGTTTGCGTTCAGAGAACCCTGGGATTTGAAGTCATTGACTGTATAATAATAATAATAATAATAATAATAATAATAGTAAAAGTAGTAACTGTTATTATTATTAGGCCTATATAATTATAAAAATATATAATAATATATATTTAAAAAGTATGTCCTGAATTGATTATTTATAAATAGGTTTAATATTTGTATTAAACTTTTAGACTGTGTCTTAATAACTAGTTTGACTAACAAGCAGTTAACCAAGTGGTAATCAGTCTTACTTTTCAGGTTCAAATTAGACCAATATATACCATTGTATGTAACTGAATTTAAAAAAAATGTATGACCAGCCTTGAAGAAAAAAATTGGATGACTAACTTTTAAGAGTAGTCTAAGTAGTTTATGCATCTGATCCCCATACAGAATCAAAATGACGCAATGACGTTATACTGAAACACGCAATTGATTAAAGAATTACTGAACAAATCGGATTGATTCTTTTTAGTGAACCGATTCAGGAGATTCGAATAACTCAATGAATCCGAATCCTCACTACAAATTCGCATGAACGATATTGTGGCGACCTCTAGTGGTCAATGTTATATTATTTTTGATCAAACTGAAAGTAATATCACACTGATATACTGAAAGCGCTAAAGGAAACGGTGCGACAGTATAAGAGGTTTAGCATTGTCGTTACAGATACTAAAACAACACCGAACGACAGAGAGATGAGCCGAATTCAGGAAGAAGTAGAGGTATAGTATTTGTTATTCGAATAAACATACAGTTAAATGGCACATGATATTTTATTGGAGACATTATGACAGGCACGCTATTAAAGGAAGTATACTACAGCAACTTCCTCAACAGTCACAGTGTATTTTGCTCGTAGTTAAAAACGGATTGATGTGTTCCTGCATTAAAGGAATCAACTTCGTACTAATCTTAAGGGCCACACACGAGTCTTACACAGTTTTATACTACGTGGTTGTTCTTTCAAATAAAGATAAATAACAGTAAATATGTCTTGTGCTCTCTGTTGACTTAGTTGGAAAAAAGTGTGAGGCGACTGAGAGAGAGGTTTCATGGACTTGTTGAAATTGACAAGGCTGTAGTGCTCATGAGACGCTATGAAAACAATCATCGTATGGTTGCAATGTGTATCGCCCTGATGGAAGACAATGAGAGGGGTAAAGTGCAAACCTTTTCTCCTGCGAACTCTCATGAGTGTATTATTTGCCGTTACTCACTCTACTATTCATGCAATTTCTCTTTATAACATTTTTAATATGTGCTTTTTGTGTGTTTGTGTCGACTGCACATCTTATTTATGTGTTTTTTCATATCTAGAGCTGGACGAGGAAGACATGTCAGCTTTGAATAATGACCCTGTAGCTAAGGTATGGTGCAGGTGACTTCTGTCAGTTTGTTTGCATTTATGGAAAGAGCTTGTGGGTTTAATTTGTAGCAAAAAATAATTGGTACACATATGGCACATTTCATATATATATATATATATATATATATATATGGATGACACTGCACTAGGTAAAAAAAAAATAACAACAGGGATTTAGCATTTGAAGAAAGGCATTTGTTATCAAATGCAATAATATGAAGTGTGTGTATACTTAAGTGCCCATTACTGGAGTCACTGTATAACTGTACATTTTCTGCACTCATATAGAACGTGGTTATGAAACTCAGAGCTGATGAAAAACAACAGGTAACATCCCAACCATCCGCTAACAACCTGTAAACATGATTTGTTATGTTACATAATTTCTGAAAGTACCAGGTACTGCTGTTTATTTCACAGTTTTTAGTTGTATAATGGTGATAGTCATCAAAAATTTATAGGAAGAAAAACCTGCCCAGCCACCTGGATCCAGTGGTGCCAGTCAACCAGCACACGTAAGGAGTTTCTCTATATGGGTGTGAGTTTACAGAATAAATAAAACATCATGTTACACTGTAGTTTTATTGAATCACTCCTGTCCCACTTCAGGTAACGGCCAAGAAAAAGCCCAATGATGACACTGATATAGCGGTTAGTTGCTTTACAATGTTTACTTGAGCAATCAGTTGTACCAAGGTTAATACAGAAGAACTGTATGTGTACTGTAAGCAGTGTGAACTACAGTAACATGCACAGACCTGCTTGCAGGAGCTCAGGACGCGTCTACGAGTTCTGCCGTTAACAGAGGAGAACAAACGAATGTTTGACCAGGCTCAGGCAAACCAAATCCCTTCTGTCATTCATCAGTTTGCCTGCGAGTCATGTGACAGGGACTGGTGGCGACGTGTGCCTCAGAGGAAAAGGGTATGACGTCTGACCACACCTTACAAGCTCAAATCACTTTCACTCTGTGCTTTCCCTATGTTGAGCATTCATCTGTGTGAGCACTTGGCTTGTTACAGGTGTCACGTTGTCATCGATGCAAAAAGAAGTATGACCCTGTGCCAGCCAACAAAATGTGGGGTTGGGCAGAGTTTACCTGCCCAAACTGCTTACGGAACTTCAAGTAAGACATTCACGGTTTTTTTTTTTGTATGCTGTACTGTATATTGCTGTTCTTCAGTTTTTAATGACAGTCATGGGATTGTTTTTCTTTGTTTTTTTCTGCATGACGAGGAGTATTGTATTAAGGTTTTGTGTTTCTGTTAGTGGCTTTGGTCGAATGGATGGACGTTCCCCATGTTACGGCTGTCGCTCAGCCATTTACCCCACAAAGATTATACCACCCAGGAAGAGAAGCACGGTGCCTGGGCCTAGAAGAAGAAATCAGCACAGCTGTCTTGCTGAAGACTGTTATAATCGAATGGGTAATTTGATGCTTTTTGACACAATGAGCACTAGAGGCCTTGCTCAATCTCAACGTGTCACAGTAGGCTTTAATTATATACAGGCTTCCGAACACCAAAATCAATCAATAAAGGTAATGTTAAAATATATTAACTTAGTCTGCAACACTGCAATCCACTGTATTCTTTGTATTGAGCCGCAAGATCGAGATGTGATGTCTAGATCCTCTAATGTGTTTGTTAACACAATTTTCTTTGAAAGCCAACAACATGAAATCTAAATTTGCTCGGCTTTAAATATGCTGTGCTTCTTAAAAGGCATTTGACTTTATTTCCAGCTGATGTCAACTAAGCTGTGCAAGTTATGGTAAATAATCATTTAGGCACTGTGTCAGCACAGTAACATAATGGCAGTTAACATTTGCCCGAGGCAAGATTTTAGATTTCAGACCCCCACCCCCACTTAAAAAAATTATAAAATGCAGATTTTTCAAAACTTTACTATGATATAACACATGTTGAAGCGCCTTGTAGGTATGTTATGATTGAATCTGTCAAAATAGCCTTTGAAGAACCCAGTCATGAGCTACTCCCACAACTACGCCTACAGTGACAAGTACTTATTACAACAAAGAGAAATATGAGCAATATGAAATGCCTAAAATAGTCTTACAGACAACAAAGGCAACAAAATAAACCCTGTTATTTTAACATAGTATAAATATAATCTATAGATATTTGCACTTAGTGTAACGCTGGCGATGCAATGTTGCCAGATGTTGCTATTAATATAAACAAAAACCTATAAATAAACAAAATAAACAGAAATTATTTAAAATATTTTGGAATAGAACAAGTCAAAAAACGCTTACAATAGCTGGATCTTGCACACAACTCTGAATTGATTGAAGCGTCTCGCAGCGATCATTTTCATACCATGGACGCTAAACATTCTGAATTATACATGCAGACATTTATATGAGGAGTTTAGCAGCAAATTAGTCAATCAGAGAACAAATTTAATTTTCAAACATGAAAAATTTACAGAGGTCCGGGCCTTGGTGACCTCATAGCTGGCTACGGCCATGCATACATACAGTGGAAAATGACATACTTAAACTTAATTATTTCATTTCATGAATGCTAGATTATAGTCCTAGTCTTTGTCTTTTTCAGGAGACATTTAGCCTCTTTTTGGTGAATTAAAAGCAAGCAGTGTGTAGGCTGATATTAAAACAACATTACGGAAGCTTACATTTATTTTAAAGTAAATAAAGTAAATATTAAATAAGCAGTTAACTCACGGAAAAACATTCCACGGTGTCAGTGTTGCCAGGCCAACATCACAGGCTGATACATAGTCGTTAACTTGTGATTTTTATATCTATATTTATATTTTTCGCTCTTCTTTGATTCGCTTTTGCATTGTGCCCCCTGCATGCGCCATGCAAAATTAATGCATTATGACTATGTATTATAATTACGTCATGATGACGCAGAAAGTGTTTAAAGTAGCCCAACATGACATGTTGTCAAATCTTATGATTTTTCGTTGATGTCAACTTTATTTTATTCTAACATTATTTTAATCAGTTTGATGATCGATCAGTACCAAAATTATGTTAACTGTCAGAAATGATTTTGCCTAATAAATAGGTGTAGGAACTCACGATGGTCACAAGAGGGCCAAAAAAAAAGAAATTCCAAAGAATATAACAAATATAAAAACTTCCCTGCAGCCCCCCAGTCATTTTGTGCCCTAGACCTAGGCAACTGTCTGTGTCACCTATTCAGGTCCCATTCTGGCATAAATCACCATTCTGATGAATATAATCAGTCCCGTTATTTTTTTTCCCCAGTAAACATTCAGCATAATTGAAAAATACAATGGGGTGTAAAAGCCACTAGTGTAAATGCTTCTGTTTTGAAATTTTCTCATTTAAAACAACAATTTCATTACAAATTATATTAGAGGAATAGTTTACCCAAAAAGGGTAAAAGAGTCCAAACATCTGAGAAACACATTACAATAATCCACAAGTAATCCAAATCTTAACTCTTGAATCTGCAAACACCGATGTTCTCAGATTTCTGGAGCCCTCTGTGTGTCTCAGTGCAGAAGCAAAAATGGCCTGTGAATTCTATATCATGTCGGTTTAACATTTTTCAAGCATAACTGCATGAATATAAACATCTGCATGTTTGTCTCACCTAGAGCCCCATGTTCCTGGTACCGAATGCGTTCACCCACATAGCAGACAGAAGAACAGGAAGCCACGTGTGGTTTACCCCAGCCCCGCTCACATCAGCAGCGGATCCACTGTCAACACCTGTCTGAGTCAGGGCAGTCTGATAGAGAGCATCAACGAGCTCATTCTAGATGACATCGAAGAAGAGTCTGATGAAGATTCTGACAGCAGCACCTGAGGCAGCAGCTTCAGCTCTTGCTTTGAATGAAACATTATATAATTTTTGATGTAATTTCAAATAATTCACTCAAAGTAACAAATGTATTGAGGCCTAAGAAGCCCTAATGAAATATGCAATGCACTGCAAGCTGTATGAACACAGTGCAACACACACCAAACACAGAATACAGATACAATTAAGGATCAATTAGCACACACCCTGAGTGTGTGTGTATGAGAGAGCGAGCATTTGAGGTGATATGAAACTATAATGCTGTCAACAAACCTGGAAATGCTTAATAGTTGCCAGGCATTCAGCAGCACTGTGATACGAGGTTTATTACAGAGCTGATGTAAACAGACGAATCCAGGCAGTAATTCCTTTCCTTATTCTATGAATTATGTTATATTGTTGGTTGGTAATTTTTTTGCATATATAAATTATATTTCCCCCTCACATGATCACGTAATGATTATTTGTGTGTCATTGTTATGGTCTTATCAATGGATTCATAAGCCACACACAAATAATCATCTGTAACACAATACAATAACAGTTCAATAACAATACAATAACAGTGTACAATAACAGTTCATTTGATGCCTTATTGATCTTAGGTAAGATTAATCTCACTATTTATACTGGTTTAAATTCAGAAGTTCTATCTGTTAACATTTCTTAACGCACTGTGATCTCAAATATTAAAATTAACATTTTAACATTAGCAAAGGATTGTAAATGATGTAAAAATATTGTTACTGAATGTTAGTTAACTAATGTTAACAAAGAAGACCATATTGTAAAGTGGTCCCTAGTCTTCAAATAAAAAAAACAGACTTGCTGTTATGTCAGCCTTACAAAACAAGCCGTCCATACATACATATGGCGAACACAAGGCGAACTCTAATATTTCCCAAATGAAAACTTCAGGGACATGTGCAGAGGAAATTATGCCCAAAGACAAACAATGTGTTAAACCTTCTAATAATGTGTCAAAATAAAAATGATCTGGAATAAACATGGATTTGAGCGCAGATGCATTTGTCTTTGCAATTAAATCTGAATTTTACTTAATACTGTCTTTGCATAATTACACAGACAAATAATAATCATATCAGATGGCGAGAGAACTTCACAATGTATGATGAACTGTACAATGCATGAAACAAGACACCCTGCTACACCCAACACCTGTAAAACCATTACAAAAGCCTAAACAAAAGATACCAGATAGCACCAATACTGAAAAGAAGACAAAGAATAATCCCTTTAACAACTAAACCTTTGTATATACCCTGAATGAAACACGAACAACTAGGAGATCTACACTTGAGCAATAAAGGAAATCACACAATTCTAGGTTTTTGCTTAAGCCAGAGAACACAGTATAGTTATAATTTGTCAAATTAAACTGCTATGGCTGAAATTGGACACTTCAACACAGAACTGGAGTTCAAGACTACATTTCTGGGTACACTGTAATCACCTGGTCAAATTTCTCATTTCAAACCATGCGTTAAAATAAATAATTATGTATTTAAAAAAAAAATACTATCATGATAAATTGGATGTATATGAAGAGAAAAGCACAATGGATAAATTTGCATCTATTGAACTCTTTATATGGGCCAACAACTTCAGTCCATTTACTAAAGTTGCATGTGGTCACCTAAAAAAAATATTCCTCTAAGCAATTTTGACATTTATCCTGACTGTCTAGGTGTGGTCAGTCTGTGATCAAAGGTTATGTTTGCTTATTTTACATAAATTTAATGTAATTGACAGTCAGACCAAAAAATAAATAAAAAACAAAATAGTGTCCCTAGCGGATGAGATAACTTCTCTTACTTAATGTGCTTACATGACTATAGGGTTGGGGTGTGTCTTGTAGGAGGGAACAGAGATCATAACACTGCGTGTATAAATAACAGCAGCTTGCAGGCACTCCTCCATTCTTCCTCTCTGACCAGCATCAAGCTAGAAAACATTCTACAACATGTAAGTTCTGAAACTTTTTACCTTTTTTTTTTTTTACAATGCTGTAAAAATTACTTGAAGTTGCTGCTGGAGTTCCCTAACCTCATTCTTTCAAATTGTTTTAAATGTTTTAAAGGATTTGCCTGACAGGAGTGATTGTGCTGCTCTTTACAGTGACTGTAGATGCAAGAGTTGGGTGAGAATCATTTTTGCTTCCCTTGCAGCAGTAAAATAGCCACACAACAAAGACTATATATATATATGTCCATTCTTGTGTCATGTCTTGTGTTTGCATCTCTCAGGTTCTCCAGTGAATCCAGTTACTGCACTGAGACAAAGGAATGTTTTCTGTTCGACTTGGTTTGTGCAGGAAAAGATTATGAGGTGATTATGAGGTGAGGTGAGATGTACATAAAGAAACTGAATGCATTAAAAGACAAGCTCAAGCACATTAACCTGGGGCCAGGCTCATGAAACATTCTAAAGAAAAGAAAAGAAAAAGTCTTCTTAACTGCAATTCTATTCTTATTTTTTAACTGAAGAAAAAAATGATAATATTTTGAAAACTTTTTTCTAAAGATTGTCCTTAAGACACAACTTTTTGAAACGAATCTTCTTAGAAATCACCTAAATGAGTTCATAAAGTTTGGATAGCCCTAGTATATATGCCTAATTAATGATTTATTGAACTTATTGGGTTATTTTAAATCAAATCTTATATTTAAGCATAACAACAACTCTAGTCATTGTAATGATAAGTGCTCTTTTCCTACAGGTACGGCACTATGGTGCTGCCAAGTGGGTGACCACAGAAGCTGAATCCTATTTCATGGAAATGGCAACTGCAAGAGCATTCAGGAAACTTTATAAATACATCACTGGAGAAAATGAGGCTGGTGGGTTTGTTTGTGGGTTTTGCCTACATTGTGAGGGGCCTCTGGCTTTGTGGCGGGCCTATTGATTGTTAATTCGTATTCATCCAAGTACACAACAAATATTCATTGTTATTCACAAACAGACATTCAGGTTTTTTTTTGGGGGGGGGGGGGATTTATGCCATTTTAGTTATGTTGGACAATGAGTGACCATCCAACCTTAAACCATTAACGCTAAAAATGCAAATATACATTCATATTAATAGTAATCCATTTAAATTATTTTTAAAAACTTTTTAATTTATACAATGAATGATCGGTATGTCAAAAATACATGCAATCTGTGTACTTGTGCTGACTTGTGCGGAGTTGATATCTGGTCATTGACAGCAGTTTGGAACACATTGTTAAGGCAGAATGTTCGCTGCGAGTCGTTGCTAAGTCATCATACCTACACAGTGTTATTATAAATAATAAGACAATATCTGTAGTTAGTATTGATTAAACTGGAGGGGAAAATCCTTCATCAGCATAACAGTGGAAGTTAACACTATGTTTCCTGATGATATCTCTCAAAGGTAACATGTTAAGCATGAAAATTCATGGCCCTAGTATTGAGCCTTGTGGTACTCTGTACTGCATTTGTGATCAATATGATACCGGTTCATTCACTGCTAAAAATTTATGGCGGTCAGATAAGTATGATTTTAACCAAGCCAATAAAATTCCACAAATGCCACTGACAGACAACGCTAAAAATGTGGCAAGCAGTACAGGTGACAATAACAGGAAAAGAAGCCATGACTCCCTGTGATTGCTGAATGAGTCCGACTTAACACACAGCGAGAGAGAGAAAAGTAATCGTAGGTGTGAATGATGAGCTAACAGACTAACATAATGCTAATGCTCTGCACTAGTGGTGAGAATTAAGTAATATTTTAGCAGTTTAAACATCAGAGAGTGATAGAACGATAGAGATTCAAAAAGACAAACAAAGTTACACAGAGCTACAATTGCAAAACACTCAGCAGCACAGCAGATGGGAACCAGAACAACGTTTGAAAAACAAATGTGTAGTTTTAAATAAAAAAATTATAAATATACATATTATTTAAACTACAACAAATGGTAATAGTACCATACAAATATCAAGTTTGTGAGAATTTCAATCAAATTATTGTCCTTATTTTCTAGGTGCAAAGATTGACATGACTGCTCCAGTGATCGTTAAAGTCATTGAGAGCGCGAGCATGTGGCAGTCATCAGTCTATGTTCTCAGCTTCCTCCTGCCCTCCAACTACCAGGCCAGTCCACCCAAACCTACCGATCCATCTGTGAGTCTCATTGATATTCTCTGTGCTTTCTATTGGACTGAGTCTTTTTTTTCTTTACCTTTGTTAATTAAATTTGTTTGAAGATATATTTCACAGACACTCCAGATATGAAAGTATATGTCAAAAGCTACGGGGGCTGGATGATGTCAGCTGTGGCCAGATCGCAGGCTCAGAGTCTGAAGACATCGCTGGACAATGTACAGGCTACATATGAGACAGGATACTACTATAATGTCGGCTATAACAGGTGCGCGCAGCTTGTAGATGAGACCTCCTTTCTGCCAATAACATTCTTTAATTTCTGTAATTCTTATGTTTTTTTATTGTGTGTGTGTGTGTGTGTGTTTCAGCCCAATGAAGATTATGAACAGGCACAATGAGGCATGGTATATTGTCAAGGGTGAGCCTGTGTGTCCTAAGACTGAATAATTTAGCTGAGGTGTCTTTTAAAGGTAAATGATTCATTTAAATAAGAAAAATAATTCTTAGTAATTAATGTCCAATGTGTCTAACAAGACATTTATTTGTAATTTTTCAGATCCACAGAGAACAAAACTGCATTATCCCTATGCTATAGTAATAGCAGGTTTAATTGCCTTATAACATATTTTTTTCTAATGAGTATAGGATATATACATTTTACTGTAGGATATTATACCATAAGCACATATACTGTAAAAGGTTTTGGTTTTGTTAAGTAGACAATGTAAAAAAAAAGGGAATTTGTCACACAAAAAAAGTCTCCAATGTATGGTATTTGGTGTATAAGCATTTGTTATAAGCAGCTGTGATGAAAATAAAATGCCAACATTGTAATAATCTTGTGTGTCTGTGTGTGTGTAAAAACTATATAAATGTTGAAATATATTTTTATTACTTAGACATTATTAGTACATATAGAGTGACAACTGAAATTGATATCACTTAGTTTGCATTGCAGGCTATTTCCTCTTGCTTTCTAGGCATATGCACAAAAAACATGTGCATCAAACTGAATATTTTTTGATCAGTTTGGGCCTCTGAATTAAATCTATGAGTTGTTTTGTTGTTTTCTAATGTGAGCTCCATTGTCTCAGTGTATCATACCATTTGGCCAAAATGATGTATCAAATATGATATAAAACGTGCACAATTATATATATAGCTTTTAAATACTATCAACAGAGTAAAACTGTGCATTATAGTGCCACCTATAGTGCCATGTCAAGAGAACATGAATTGTGGATGGGATTTGGGATCTTCCTTCAAGGCTTGGCATTCACTACACTCCACAATTTTACAGACTAAGAAAAAAAAGAAAAAAGAATGATGCCCAAGCAGCTTGTTTGTATTCTTAGTGAACAAAGTTTTTCCATATTTTCAATTTTTAAATGTCATTTTTGCTCAACAATGCAAGAACAATGATTCTACATTATACATATAATAGATTTTTTCGATAGCTAAAATTTGTCATCAACCAGCTATTTGTATTTCAAAGAACAGCCTAAGCCGTTGCACACATTTTGGTTTCATTAAGAGTCCAAACAATACCTCATTTAACTTGACACAATGTGTCTTTTTCATTACTCAGGTTAATCTATCACCCTTGAACTGTTTTATGGCCTTTGACGTCAGACCCCACTTCACTCTACTTACCTGCTGCCTTCATCATAACTAGACTTGCTGTTTTGTAATTGATTCCAAAGGTGCTGGAACCTCACTTATTGATAAAAAGCTACATTAGTTAGCAAGTATACACAGAATATATTATGTGTGTTGATGCACACATTTAAGGAACAGAGTAATCAGATTTAAACGTACAGAAATATGGAAGAATAGAAAGAGGGAGGACTGTAATGAAAATGTATGTTCTGCTTCTTGGAGTTTACCGAACACTGGGGAATCACACAGGTTCTGTGGTTGGGTTGGTCTGATCAACACGAATTATAGAAGTCTCATTTGGAAGATTCATGAATGGATTGCATCAGATCTTATTGTGTTTATTTTTCTTATGGTAAGTGCCACCCTGCATATATTCTGCTCCTGCAATGATCATGCACCTTGGATGAATGAGGTCTTGCTTGTTGGGAAGGTGTGACAGACTCAGATTTATTAGCCTCAGCATCGAGCAAAGTCCGACTGAGAGCCTTTACACAGCACCATCTGTGAGACACCCTGTGTCTGTTTTCCTCCCTGTCCTGCTCTGAGTCCTGGAGGACTGTACAGTTATGAATGAGAGCTTACAAAGACCCATGACACCCCTCTCCTATGGACAATGAACATCTCAGACTACCCCTTGGATCACCCCCAGCCCACAGCCCACCACTCTGCCGAGTACATACAGGACCTTGTGTCACAAGAGGGACCATCGACATGTAAGTAGAGCTTCAGATCTGAGACACTTCAATGGCTTTAGCAATAGCACTAAATGCTAATGTAATACATTTGGCAATAGTAAACTTTTAGTCACTGACTAATAACATTTTTATTTAGAATGTTGAGGTATACTAATAATCTTGTTAAATGATTTGATTGTGCTGAACAGTTCGGTCATGTTTAGTATGCATACTGAGAAAAGATTTGTTATTATTTCATTCAATAGATAATTGCTTCAGCAACTCTATATATTAAAAAAAACAGTACTTTTCAGAAGTCAGTTTATTTATCTTGTCTTATGACTGCTGAAAACATCAAACTGTAAGGATTATGCAAGCCTTATATCTCGGTTTTTAATCAATCGGGTGATAAGAGACTAAGCCAATTTGAGATATCATAGACTGCCGTGATGATTTATCAGAAAGACTTGTCACAAAATGGTTCAACCATACACCCCTCTCCTAGACAATTATCTTACGGTAGGCTTCTTGATTTTTATTTTGGGTTTCCTAAAGGTGACAAGAAAGAGTTATTTTAAGAAAGAAAGTTGACAAAGGGAACATTAACACTCCAAAACTGAATGAATTTAATATCTCACAGCTCAGGAGTTAAAGCCAGACCCAGACGGTAGGGCAACTCAAGAAGAGGGCTGTCCCGTGTGTGGTGACCGGGTGTCAGGATATCACTACGGTCTACTCACCTGTGAGAGCTGTAAGGTACGTGTACAACCAGCCAGACAGTAACAAGAACACATTAGTAGCTTTCATTTCAAAAATAAAATCTACATCCTGATCATTCTTAAGCACTAAAGACAGATATTCTCACCAGGGCTTTTTTAAGCGCTCTGTACAGAACAACAAGCGCTATTCATGTGCAGACGCACAGTGCTGCCCCATGGACCCAGCCCAGAGGAAACGATGCCCTTACTGCCGCTTTCAGAAATGTCTAGCTGTTGGCATGAAGAAAGAAGGTAAGCCTGCAAAATGAGTCCATGAGCATTAAGTTTGGTAGATATTCTTTCAGTTCTTTAAAAAAAGACTTTGTGCAAGGGAAAATGAGGTTATTGTCTCTGAGATATGGAAAAATATTCACAGTTAGCAATCCGTGATATCTTTGATCCAGTTTCCACTTATCTTTGAAACCATAAACCAGTGCAATAGCAATCTTTGATGACCCAGTAAGGCAAAAAATAAAATGTGCACACAAGCAAAAATGATTTAATTACGTAACTTTAATAGTTTAGAATCTTTACTAAATGTCAATATTTTCTTAGTTTTTTTTTTTTACAGTGCTAGTTTGATCATTTAGAGTAATGATTCTCAACCCTATCTTGGAGAGCGCCTAGCAGTGCACATTTTGGATGTCTCCCTTTATTTTACCCATCCTCTTCTGGTCTTGGAGTCTCTAAAGAGCTGAAGGTGTTTGATTGGGAAAAGTTAAAAAATGTTTACTGTTGGTGTGCCTCCAGGAACTGGGTTGAGAAACAATAATGTAGGACTGTGAGAATTGACCATGCTCTTTTGAACATCACAATATGGGTTTAGTTAATTGTAAAATTACTTGTCACAGCTGTACGTGCGGACAGAATGAGGGGTGGCCGAAACAAGTTTGGACCTCTATACCGACGGGACAGGCATCTGAAACAGCAAAGGGGGATCTACTACCAGATGAACAGTGCCCCCTACAGGGTCAAATTTGAGGGACCACAAGCACTGGTACCTGCCACGCCTCATGATTTTCATGTCCTCAACCCCTCCCCTGCGTCTCTTGGCTCTGACCATTACCATCCACCTCAGCCCTTTCATCCCAGCATGAGCCAGTCCGAGTTTCCCATGCTGTTGGACTGCACCATGCCCAGAGACCGGACACTGTCTGATCCATCCCTACCTTTCCATACACTGTGCTATCCAGGCTTCCAAGGATATCCTCCTGAGAAAAGAGAGCTCCCCTTTAGCTATAGCTCTGCTTCGGTGACACCCCCTGCTCCAATCTCTCCTACTGTTCTCTCCACACCTGCACCTACACCCACTGCTACACTCACGCCAACCTCACCTCCAAGCTCCACTCCAACTCTAGCACAGAACCTGATACCCACTTCAACGCCAACCCCTAGTTCATGCTTCCTAAAAGAGCTCCTACAGGCTGAGCCAGATGAGAAGCAGCTCTGCATGCGGGTGTTAGCAAGCCTCCAAAAAGAACAGGCCTGCCGCGGAAAACATGACTGCCTCAACACCTTCAGCATCATGTGCAAAATGGCTGACCAGACTTTGTTTGGACTGGTGGAGTGGGCAAGAAACAGCACACTGTTCAAGGAGCTCAAGGTAGAAGAGTTTGCATATGATCGTACATACACTGGATGCATTGTGTTATGTGTAATCTTCAACATCACTGCTGAAAAGACCAGTATCAATGTGTCTTCTGCTCTGAGCCAGTCACTATGAACCATCCATGCAATTCCTGGATTAACATTTTTTGTTGGTCTTACAACATCATTGCTTTCAAAGGAACAAACACTGCCCCTAACCATACCATAAACCCTGTAAAATCACAGGGAAAATGTTGGTTGATAAGAATGGAGAATGTCTCTAAAAACAACCCTAATTCTAACTCTACCCCTTTGCATATCCCTAAAATTTGATTGTTAGGAATCTGATCCAGAGACATGTCCTATTTGGCAAAATCTTGGTTATTGTACCTGCCTAGTTTAAGTAAGCAAGCGCTGGTCAGATCCAAGTCTAAGCAGTGGAGCACCATGGTCATACTGTCCACCAGTGAAACTTGCAAGTGAAAGTTGCAAAATAGAAACAAGAAATTTCACTGTTTTAGAAGGCACTGTTTTAGATGCCAGCATCCCATGCTTGGGCCTAGGGTATATAACAACATACATGCTTATATTATCAGCAGGGATAGGGTTTACATTTGTATGACCAATTGCCAGTGGTTCTCAACTCTGTCCCTCGAGGTCCAGTTTAACTCCAACCCTAATCAAACACGCATGAACAAGCTTATTCAGGTATTGAGGATTACGAGAAAGTTACTGACAGGTGAGTTTGATTAAGGTTGGAGTTAAGCTCTGCAGAAAAAAAAGTGGACCACAAATACCAGAGTTGAGAACCCCGGTATATGTTTTCCAAGTGGTTACTGCTGCATAAATAGAGTACTTGATCTCTTGCAGGTGGAGGATCAAATGGTGTTACTGCAGAGCTGCTGGAGTGAGCTTCTTGTTCTGGATTACTTATGTAGGCAGGTGGCTTATGGGAGAGGTGGCAGCATCTGTCTGATTACTGGACAACAGGTAAGAACACCTCAAATCACTAAGCCAGTTTCCCCTACTCCGTTCCTGGAGGCAAACCAAAAGGTCACATTGTGGATACCTCCCATATCTGACCCATCTCTACTTATATGCTGATTAGTTGAATCAAGTGATACGAATTTGGAAGAGTTGGGAAATTTGTACTATTGGTGTGCCTCCACTAACGGGACTGGGAAACCCTGCATTTTGCCTTCGTTACAGTTTAGTGACTGTTAGTCTTTGCATTTTCTTTGACTTATTTTTATTGTACTAGATTGAAGTATCAACCATCCTCAGTCAGGCTGGAGCAACTCTTAGTAGTTTGGTGTCCAGAACCCAGGACCTTGTCTCCAAGCTTAGGTCACTACAGCTAGACAGAGAGGAGTTTGTGTGTCTCAAATATCTGGTTCTCTTCAATCCAGGTGGGTTTTATTTCCTTCCTAAAATGTTAATGTTAATCTAAATGATCCCTGTTAGACCAGAGTTGTAAGGGTCATGTGTTTTTAATGCAGACATTAAATCAGTACTGGACCAAAGGCAGGTAGAACAAACTCAAGAGCGTGTAAACAAGGCTTTGATGGACCACACTATGCAAACCCACCCAGGTCACCCTGACAAGTTTGGACAACTGTTGCTCCGTCTACCCGAGGTGCGCAGTATCAGTCTACAGGTGGAGGAATACCTGTATCAGCGCCACCTGCTGGGAGATTTGCCATGCAACTCATTGCTGACTGAAATGCTTCATGCCAAGCACACATGAGACAATCAAAATAAAGTTTGTTTTTTGGAAATGCTTTCTTATATTTGGTATCTAATAATTGTGAACTTTGAACAAGTCCAGATGTCATCATTAGCTGGCTGTACTAGTTAGAAATAGAACAAACAAACAATAGGAACAAAAACTAGTTTCAGGTGTTATGAGATGTAAAGCACATCTACAGATTCTTTTTACTACTCAACTTACAGTTATGGATCACGTCCAGTCAAAAATGTAAGTGTTCAAACACTGAAATTTGTATAAAAAGACACAGAGGCTCATCATAAATCTTTCTAATTGTTTACAAGATTGAGCTTCCAATAAAAGTGTCGGCATATATTGCTATGGTCTGATGATATCATGTGTCCTGTGTCTATGCAGCTATAGAAGGTTGAAGATCATGAAGCCAGTCAAGATCATTATCAAGTCATATTTCTAAAAAATAAAAAATGAAATGGCAAGAAAAGTGGATACAATGTATATAACACATAGAACTTAAGTAAAATCAGCGATGATGAGAAATAATTGGGATTATTTAAAAATGGTTTTATTTTTCTAATCCGGTCACATGGGATTGATCCATAATCAAAGAATTTGGGAGAAAACACAAAAACTACCAACATGAACATGGAAACATTAAAAGGAAAATACTAAACATTAATGTGCTTTCTGAAATGAATGAGTGAATCACCACATTTGCAAGAACATAAATAATAAAATCTGAAACACAACTGAAAACTCTAGCTCCTCCTCACCCAATAAATAAACCTTAGGTGACCTAACATTCTACAGAATTGCACAGAATCCAGTTACATTGAACCATCATGTTTTACCCAACAGACAAACACAAGAAGCCCACACATCTCCCATTCATTTGACAGAAACATTGCATTCAACCATTTCAATTTTTCTTCTTTTTTCGCTCTTTTCAAAAATATGTACATCTTTAGGCAAATCTGTGAAGTACTTCATCTGATTCTACTAAGACAGGAAAGGGTGGCCTGACTGAATCAGTTGTTTTAGTGCTTTGATGAAGAGAAACAGACTAAATGCCCCTTTTATACAAAAAGACAACTTTAAGCCATCCACGGATCAAATAAGGCCAAGTTAGACAGCTTTGAGATTATTCATAGATCATAGTAATAGAAACAACATAATAGACACCATGGCTGCTCATCTGCCTTTTAATGTTTGTTTTTATATCACTTTCTGTTGGTGTTCACTATTGGAATATCACTATGTGCTGCTGCATGTTGGGACACCAAAGAGGACTACTTGTTCACTCAGCTCTGGGTACATAGAGTTAATATCAGATTTGTGTTCACGGTTTCTCACCATCAGTCTCAGACTGGTCCCCGGTCCCCTGCTCACACACTCATTCACACCAGCACATCCAGCTCTAAAAGCGAAGCAGCAGGGTAGCTTATTCAATGCTTACAAATCTCCACAATATACAAATCATTTTCAAAAATGTAAGAATCAGCAATAAACATCATTCAGATGTACAGTATATTAAATCAGCCTTGATTTTTTTTTTCTTGCATTACTTTTCCAGTTACGCCTTAACAGAGTAAAAAGACTTCCTTCATTTTTCGAGTATCATTAATGGAAATCAACAGCGTGTTCTGGCATCTTTTCACTTTTTCATTCATTCTTAACTAAAGCAAATGGGAAGTAAAAATATTTGAGTCTTTAACATGCTCCCCTGAGGTCCGAAAGCTTGAGTCATCCAGTTAGATTAGGTCATTAAGAAAACAAACATCCAGATGTCTAGACTGACTTTAGGAAGGCCAAAAGACAGAGTGGTTGGATTAGGGAGCAAGACGGACTCAAAATGGACAGCAGCGTGGGATTTTTTCACTTGACGTGGCTTAAAGGAGAGTGGCTGCGCCCCTTGTAATACAGTTCTACATTCAGTCCCTTAAGACTGAGAAGCTGATGACGATAAACAGATGATAAGAAGGCCTGTGCTGGTACATTCATCAAAGACCAAAGATCCGATTTCATCTGGAGCATCCTTTACATGCCAACAGATCCAGTTCAGTGAGTAAAGGAGGGAAGGAGCTGAAACATTTCTGAGGATCTTTTTCTGGAGGACATTCATTTTACTTTAAAGATGAGACTGGAAAGTTGCATTTAAAGTTTTAACATTAAAGGACACATTTTGTACAATCTTAGAAAACCAATCAGGCCCTTTTCTTCTAAATATGACGTGAGTTCACTTCAGTTTCCTTTTAAGAAGATGGCAATGGAGATTTCTGAATAGATCCAGTAGTTACACAAAGGAGTTTTGCACAGTCACCAACCCATGAACTTCTGATGACTTTACTTTTATTTTTAGGGATTCTTTTTTGTTATCCCACTCTTTCTCCTGTCATGCACTCCACTGGTGTCCCGCTATTCTGCCGGAGTGAGGACAGAAACCAAAGGTGATGTGGCTAGCTCAGGCAGTTGGCATTTCCAGCAGGATTTATTTTGGGGTCCCGAGCTTCTTTGGGGTTCCCGGGCGCTTGCGCTCCCATAGGTGGCCGGGAATGGTAAAGGCATCCACACTCATGGACATGGTCTTGGACGGGATAGTTGTAAACTGCTTGCGGTCAGAGCTGTACTTGTAAATCGATTCCACCATAGTGAGATTGATAACACGTGGCCCGACACCTACGAGTCGAACCATCTCCTCTGTCTCAGGGTTCATGGTGTAAACTGCCCGGAATTGACAGCTGGCGTCCCGAAACAGAATGAGGAAATGGTTTGCAGGGCTTTTCTCCATTTCCTTTTGCAGTCAAGAAGGAAATACAAATGGACAGAGCAGACCATTACATCATGCATTCAAATGCCCCATGCAAATATGTGTTGGCTGTCTGCAATGAGTCATGAGATCCCAGAGTGTACTAAAGACTGATAGATCACTCACCTCTACAATCTTGTTTTTCTGCGGTTCGTTGACCTTGCCTGCCAAACAACAGCGAGAGATGGCATTATGGATAATGAACTTATTGGACTTGAAGCTTGGCTCCTTGTAGAGTTTCGGTCCTAAAATGGAAGTGCAAAAATGAATGCCATTGTTTAAAACACAACAGATCAAAGTAAGTTTTTGATCACATGAACAAATGTAAATGACCTTAAAACTCAAATGGTACTTGCTCATGCAAAACTTGCAATCCACTATGCAATACATTGCTAGATGATTACTAGGTTGTTCACTGTCCCTAATCACAAGAGCACAAGTATATATATTGTGGTATTGAGATATGGCTCGAGTTTATATAAGTCTATGAGACTTAGTCTCCTCAAAAAGTCACAGGATTTGCTGTGTCACTTATCACCAAACTGTGTCCAATAAGTAGTTCAACAAATTTAACACGTGAGGTTGTTGAAATACCTTACCCCAAAAATAAGAAAATGCTTTACACTAAGCACCACTAACCAAACTACAAATAGTGTAATTTTATAGATTACCAGTATATTCTGGGATGGAGGCTGCGGATGAAATAGTAGATTCATTTTCCCAGTCCCCATTCTGTGCAGCAAGACGGCCTGGAGACAGCAGTCTGGATGGTGAATGAGAACGACTGTGGGAAGGAACAAATGTTCAGAGATGCTCACAATGGACTAAGAGCAGGTGTTTTACCAGACAAACATATAAAGATTAGATATACCTTGGAGATTTTCTGACAGTTAGCGTCCCATTGTCATTGGCCATGGAGGACAGATTCGTTGTTGAATGGGAGTAAACTTTATTTAGTCTAGAACCTGAGAAAGAAGAGTTGATATCGCATGTGTCTTTCCAACTTTGATTACCAATGGAGAGGAAACAAGCTTCCTGATGATCAATAACTTACCCATAAACCCTTTGGCTGGGCTGCGGGAGAGGTCGGAGTCATCTCTGAACACTGTTTTGGGCCTCTGCTTCTTGACGCCTCTTACTGTAGTGGGTTTCTGGCGGAGTACTTTATCTAGATCCTCCATTATTTTTAGCTGATGTCGCCGTTCATACTCCTGGCGGGTGAAGTCTCCACGCCGCTGAGGAGTGCCCTCTGGTGGAGGGGTGCATGGAGGCGGAGGGGTAGAAGGAGTTTGGGGTCTCTCCTCTCCTCTGCGAGACTCATCCATTGAAGATGACCTACTGTTACATTTATAGACAAAATTGATAAAGGTCACAATGTCCAAATGGTTATACGAGGATTAACATATTTAGTTTGAGTGCATTAGATGGCATATAAAAAAAACTTGCCACCACCTACAGTTAGGAAACTAGGCAAAAGGTGGGTGGTTGCTAGCAAGTAACTGCCCAAAGTTAAAAAGACACCCCAAACAAATCTAAATGATATTCAGCCATACATTTCAACAAAACCCTTATAAGAAAACAATTAGTGGTAATACTCTTAATAGCATTGTAACCAAGTTTATTACACTGATAACATATGGCTCAGGCCCCTCCTTCAATGAAAGACTATTCTCTAAGAAAGTAAAATGAAACATCTTCTGACTAATCCTAAATGTCACTTTCCACAGCTTTGTTGGTAGGCCTTACCTTGGCTCCCTCTCTCTTTCTTGCTCCTGTCTTCGCCTCTTGATCTCCTCTGCTCTCTTTTGTTGTTTCTCAAGTAATGCTGCTCTTCTCCTCTCCATCTCATCCTCAGGTCGAGCTTCATCCTGCTAAAGAGTTTCAGGGAGTTAGATAAAGACCACAACTATTAGGCTAAATGTCTCCAAATTTAACGTGATTCTCCCCTAACCTTAAAGAAGAATCCAACTCCACCACTAATTTCTGGCTCTGTTTGGTCACTCATTGAATCTGAGAAGTTATCCTGGCTCTGATCAGCTCCTTCACCCTCCAATGCTTTGAGGGAGGACAGTGAGATCTCGATAAGGCTTTTGTGCTTGCCATTGAAACCTGCTGCAGGAAGGTCACTCTCAAAGGAGCACTCGGAAGGAGCTCCTGAGCTGCTGCCGCCCCCCTGGCGATCCTTTCGGGCCAGAACCTGTGAAGATCCGCTATCCAGTTCCATACTGAAGATTGTATGGTCCTCACTGGAGCCTGTGTCTGAAATGTTGTCCTCTGTTCTAGCCAGGGACGAAGCTGAGCGGGACTCACTCTGACTGGAGGTACCTATGCTGAAAGAGGATGAGTTCTGATCCCTGCATTGCCACGGGGACACTCTTCGCAAATGAGGAATGTTGTCCACATTTTGAGGGAGAGTTATAACTCTTGTTGAAGCAGGAGTCTTGAGCTCTGCAGGCCGAGGGTGGTGATGCAGTTTGGGGCTCTTTGGAGGTGCAGACTGTGCCCTACGGTGGGATGATGGTGATTTGGGGGGAGCGGTGTGATTTGCAATCTTGCGAGATGGGGAAGGAGAGGAGGAGGCAGAGGAGAGGTTGCGATTGGACTCTCTTGACAAACGAGAAGATGCAGCTGTTGAGGGTTTGGAGCTGGGTGGGACGCCACTGGCCTGGATGTTAGGAGCTACCTTCTTCTTCATCAGCTGGTTCTGCTGCTCCGAGAGACGCTGCATATCATTTTGGAGAGAATTGAGAGCAGCACTTAGTTTAGACACAGCGTTGTTGTAATTTCCCAGTGGGGCCGTGTCTTTTCCTCCAGGAATTCCTACTCCAGCTTTTTCTTTCTCTACTGGATTGTCCTGTTGGACATGGGACTTGATATTCCCCTCTTCTTCTACTGAGGGGCCCTTTTTCAACTGTTCCTGCTGTTGCTCATCCTGCTCCTCCTCGCTCTCTAAACGTGCCAGTTTCTCCTCCAGTGCCAAACGGCTGAGGTCATTTTCTATGGAGGAGGTGCCAACCTCCCCTTGACGTCCTTCCTCACCATCCCCATCCTCCTGCTCCTTCTTTAACTGTAGGAAGGCACTTTTGCCCAGCCGCTGCCTGTGTTTGGCAAAGATGGCTTCTATACGTTTCTTCTGTGCCTCAATGGCCTTCCGCTTCTCCTCCAGCCTCGCCCCCAGCTCTGACATTTCAGTGCTGACAGCAGGACTCTTACTGGGACTCTCTTCTAATTTCTTGGCCCATGTAGTCATTTGTGGTACCTGTGGTTCACTGGGTTGTACCTGCTCTGGAACAAGTTTCTTCTTCCGTTCGGCAAAATTGGTCATCCTAACACCGCTTTCCGGTGTCTTTTCACAACGTGGTTCTGTTATGCGAGGACCCGAAGCGGGTGTGGCAGGGGTTGAATGAATTTTTGGAAGATCTTCTGAGGCATCTGAATCCATGCTTCCATCTCTTAACACGGAGTCGTCATCTCTGGATCCCTCTGAGGGGTGTCTGGTGCGGCTGGGCTCTGGTGGGACTCCTGAGGATCGGTTGTAGAGCATTCCTGAACGGGATGGTGCTGAAGAGCTGAGTGTCACTGGGCTCCCATTGAGTCTAGCATTTGCTGGATCATCCAGTGAATGCAGGTAGAAACCATCGGGAGCCCCGTCCGGGTGAAGGCGAGGCTCCATCTTCTCCTCGTTGTGGATGATCTGCAGTGCCTCTTCAATTGTTGGTAGCTCTCCTGTTTCACTATCATCAATGCCGTTCTCTTCAGCCAGCAATGGATGAGTTTGAGTGGCCCAGGAAGCTCTTTGAGGGCCATTAGGCCCAGGAGCCTTACTGAGCAAGTGGCTGAGGTCCTCTGGAGGCGTGTAGGGTTCACGTGTCATGGATTGACCAGCAGGATTAAGATTGTCCGAACTGACAGACCGAGTTATAACCGGGTTCCCCATCACAATGTCCACATCACTATCCAGTCCAAAAGGAATACTAAAGGACACAGCAGACAAGGGACGGCTGAAGAGACGTGAAGAAAAAAAGATAAACTCATCTGAAAAAAAAAATGAATAAGACGCATAAAACACTGATGTACCTTACCTTAGTGGTTTCTTAGTCCACGTTCGTCCTGCTGTCTCTACATGAGACATTGAGGTAGACTGAGTCAGAGATCCTGGTCACAGAGACAACACAAACACACACATGACTGGATGACACATTCAACATGCAAACACAGACCATGTGATTGTTCCTTTATGTGGACAAGAATAAACAGCGTCTAGATACACTACATTACAAAGAATGGGAAAAACACAGAATGGCAACTGATGACTCAGGACTCAGTGACAGCACGTTTTCCTCACCTGTTGCTGCAGTCACAGGGCAAGAGATGGGCAGGAAAGGCCTCTTGAAGATAGATGGAGAACCACTTGCACATAAAAGACAAGTAAAAGTTTCAGCCTTGATTTTTATAAAGGCACATTTAGGTTGAAAATTCGATTGGGTATAATTTTGTGCATTCTTAGCAAAATATATATGTGGCTTTTAAACAACCAAATACAAAAAAATGTATTCTGTTGTACCTATTGCTTGACCCACTGTTGCCATTGCCGGTCCTTCCAGATGTTTCTACAAGAATAAAAAAAAGTACTTTAACTTACATATCCCTTTTTAAACAGACTGTCACTGAAGAAATCTAAAAAAGACATACAAATTTACAAATCTACAGGAAAATAAACCATTCATTCATCAAGACATGCACTTACCAGTGAGCTCAGAGTCCTGGAGAGGCTGAACAAACTCTGGCTTTGAGACCTCGAACCAATACAAGAGCTCTGCCAGAAAGCTCAGTATGTTTGTCTAGAAAGAGAGAAAAATACACAACATATAAAATACCTTAGTATGTCCCATAGTACTACTTAATTATTCCAAAAATCATAATGTTCTCATCTCATCCTCATGTTTTAAATAAGGTTTCTATATACCTTTAATTCTGCTGGGCTGTAGAGCAAATCCTCCAACGCTAGAGGGCAGCAGCTCTTTAAACAGCTGTCACAGAACTCTCGAATCAGCTGTAGGTTGTACAGGCTGTCAGCCACAGACATCGAGTCCTTCATACATACATCTAATAGGACAAACATTTTTTTAAAACAATTTCTTACTCATCTACAAAATGACAAATTCAGATTTGAGATGTGACCATACCCTCTACTCTCAGAAGCCCGGGACAGTAATAATGAATAACAGCAGCAATAGCACATCCGTTCGAGAGATCCTTCACTTCATTCACCACAGGAAAATAGGGTTTGAGTTTAGACTGCATCCTGTCCTTCCTGTACCGGATCTAAACAAGAAAAAATATATAACTGCAATACTGGATAAAGTGCTATGTTGCTTGTTAGTCAGAATTGTTATTGTGAAATTTTTCATTGACAGCAAACTGTGACAGTACACTTTTACAAATTTGTTATCCATTATGTGCAACTGTAAAACCAAAAGAATCAAACACTTAAAACGTATAACCAGGGATGGCAATAAATGTCTAAGAGAAAAAAACAATAACAACAGCAAAAGAATCCATGCAAGCAGTGCATGAAGACAAAATACAGTAAGAGTCGAGGAACAGCAAAGACATTGTTAATGGGAATTGGGACAGCTAACACTTGAGAGACTTGGTCTTTAACGGGTCAGAGCAATGAACAGAGGCAGCTGTGTGAACAGCCAACACCTGATACATTAACAGAGACCTTTTCAACTTGATACACACAACATGCACTAGCAGATAAGTGCACTAATAACACAGACACACTTTATTCACTTAACCACCATAGACTGTGGCTTAATTTACATGCTAAGCTTATTTCTGGCTTATTGTTTGAAATGTAAATGATGATGCAAGGATGCTGAGACAACTGACTCTTCTCCTCTAATCTAAGAGTTGTTCTCAGAAAACTACTAAATGATATTGTTTTTTAATCCAACTTTGGTTCACCCAAAGGATTTTGTCTGAATCTAAGTCATGTTCCTCAAGACAACCATGTGGCTTTTAAATGCACAGTGCCGGAGCAAGGACTTGATGCAATGAAACTAAATCTACATCTCTCAAAAACAGCAGTGCAATGTTGAGGATGCATACGTGCCATGATAAGATACACAGGCTATCAACATAAAGCTGCGTCTTTTTGTTTTATTTTACTATAAACTATAAAGGTATATTGCAAGTAATTGGCAATATTATTATACTTAATTTGCCATGTAATATATGCAACAGTCATAGCATGTTATAAGGTGGGGGACCCTAAAACTGAGAGATGCTTTAGATTTTTTGCTCTAACAGGTCAAAGGAATCAAATTCTATTTATGCAACTTGTACTGCCAGCAGGAGGCGAAAGAGGTCATATTTATATGTGCTTAGGACACAAAAATGGAAGAAAGAAGGGAAGAATGGAAGACAAGAGAAAGACTTACAGGAACAAGTTTCCAGTACCAGCGGGTGGGACACTGTCAGAAAGAAGTGAAGGAACATGAAAGGAGAACAAGGTAAGTGGGGAAGTGCAGAGGAGGAAGAAGATAGGATAGGTAGTTAGACAGCAAAGTAGACCCAGAGGAAAAAGATAGTACTGCTAAGGAAATGAGTGAATGTTGGTGTAGAGGTGTAGGGGTCAAGTTATTGTACACATGCACCAGTCTGTCTGTTTGTTTATGACTGTTTCTTACCGAAGGTTGAACAGGCTGTGGTTCAGTACTAGGCTGAGATGCATCGTTTAGTGTACCTTCTGTTTGTTCCTTCAGTTTTTGGTTTAGCTACACAAAAGAAAAACAAAAAACAACTTATGACAATGACATGACATCAAAAGTAAAAATCAAAGTGACTTTATTTGCTCAAGACCACACCCAGAGCATCTTTTGCAAAGGTGTTCCACAGGGTTTTATTTTAGGACCAGTAATATTGCATATTAGAGGTTAGTAAGTATATGTAAACAGGAAAGTGTAAGGTATAGTTCACCTCAAAATAACAATTATTTAGTCACCTTGATGATGTTTCATACTCGCTTCCTCCACAGAACAGAATATTCAAGGTGCTTTCCCATTCAATTAAAGTGAATTGGACTATATTCCAAGTTTGCTGAAGTTACGTTGCTAGCTCTGTGATAAACAGACTGAAATTCTACTGAAAGTTATTTATAGATAATGTTCTCCCCACCTTAAAAATATTTGGAATATTATGTTAAGAATCTCTTTGAGCTCAATGGTTTGGAACAACATAAGAGTGAGTAAATGATGAAGTAAATCATTTTTATTTTACTACCCTTTTAAATATTGTAAATTAAAGTTTTTAGATTGATTTATAGGTTTTTGAGAGTTTATAAGAGTTGTTTGAGCTCCAAGAAAATCTGTTGCTGTGGATCTTTACAAGACTCACCGTGTTCACCCAGTAGAGCAGGGCTCTGTCCCAGGATGCATCTGTACCAAGCAGCTCTGATCCGCCGCTCGCCAAGACTCTGCTCACTGTCTCCATGGCACCCACTGACATTAAGGCATCTATCAACTCCAAGTGGGCACTCTGCACCAATCAGAGGAAACAAACAGGACAGTCAGAGCTTAGAGATAACCCAGCTGTCATCTGAACACTGAACTAATGCGCCTAATGTAATAACAGTGTCTAGTAACATTCAGAACAACGTCAGAAAGCAAGGCCTTTCTAATGCTACAGGACTGAAGAGTCTTTATTGAAGAGATAAGATGAATGTTTGGTTTTCTGCATAAGTCTTAGTAACACTACAAGAGACAAATACAGTGTTCAGAGTGAATGAAAAAATAATATGCCATGATTTACTTGCATATGCATTGTTTTGTGCAATCAAGCAGCAAGAAATAAATCAATATTCAATACTGACTTCCTGCAGTTTCTTTTCTCTAAGTGTTGCAGCAGTATTGTTCTCTTCTCTCCCTCTCTCAATGATATATTGCAGTTTTACTTGTGTGACAGACTCCAGGATACAGAGGGGCGCTGCTGCAGTTTCAAACCCCCAGCATTCCACATTTGTGTTGCCGTCAGTTTGTGTTTGTATATATGTGCTGGAATTTCTGAGCACATCAGATACCCAACGTGAGTGTGCAAAGAATACTCAAAAGGAAATGGTATTTGTTTACCAAATTGTTGTTAAGAGTCAACTGTGATTATGCCAACATTTAAAACTAGCAAACTTTCTAATACTCACATGTGAATTCATGCACATACTCAAAGAAAGATCATCTGCATGTCTGCTTCTTGGTCAAAACCTGCATTTGGCAAGGTACTAATATAAACAGTTGGTTGCGTCTAAAATAATGTAAACAAATAAAGGGAAGAATAATATAAAAAAGTTACATTAACACACATTAAAGAAGTGTGTTCTTTTGCATATCTGTTTTTTGGTGGTAGCCAATTTTGCATTAGGAATTGTGACACTGTTATTGGTATCACTACTCACAAACCCATCTGTCTTATCTAATAACACCAGACGCTGTAACAGAAACGATAATCTACAGAAGACGCAGATGATGAGGACTGTTCTTCATCCTCCCAGTCCATTACAGCGAGGCTGCTCACGCCCAAGCCCATTAAAAACAACCCAACCACGTTATCAGCCGAGTCATGGAGAGCACCTTAGCTGCGATAAGAGGGTTAAACCATTAACTGCTTTCTGCACTTCAACCAGGGGACATTTACTACCTGTAGCCCAAACCACTCAGAGTGTCAGTGTAGTCAATAGCAATTTAAATCTAATGTTCAGGGGAACTGCATGAAAATAGTTTAGGTCCATTTATTTATAACAAAAACAACAATGCAAAAGTATAAATATTTTATGCTGAATTTAATTGCGTAACAGCAAAAATAATGGATCTTAATGTCCCAAAGTTTAATTTTGATGAAGCATTAAAATGTGAATCATCATTACGCAAAAAGTAAAAAGTAATCTCTTTATTTTGGATAAAAATATAGGCCAGACTGTGTGACACTCACTCACACAGCACAGAAATGGGAACACAAGGTCACTAGAGCAGTTCTCCAGGGGACATTTGACTCAAATAAGGGGGTAAACTATCATTCTAGTCAAAATCCAGAGGGTTACGTTTCTACAGTAAAGAAAGGATGTTTTTCAAGGACAAAACTAATAGATTTCCTCTTGGTTTATGTCTAAGACAAACAGGGCCAAAGACAATCATTCAATCAGTTGGAGCAATGCCAGACATTTTCAGAGGGGTTCTTTTTATGCTTTTTAAGATGAAAACAATAGACTTGGACAAAAATCAATAGAACACAAGTTGCCTTTCACATGTTCCCAGTCATGTTATCCATCACTGTTTTGTGAACATGAATGTCCTCACTGAAATCTCTTCCCTGAAACCTCTTCCGCTTTTTTCTGTATTGGCTATACTCAGCCTGCTATAATCATTAACAGTCCAACAGGTCAGAGGAACACATTCCCTTATGCGGGCCGCCTCTCTAGCACACACGGCTAATGCTAATCAGTCCCAGCAGGCGTCTGTCCCCTTACACGCAATACGTGCAGCTTTCATCCTCTGCAACCACCCAGTAACGCTTTTATCCTGTCCAGTACAGTGACACACTTCAACAGTGGTGTCTTTCCGAGCGTGAACTGAAGTGCTGACCTCTGCAGAGCACCGAGGGAGGAGCAGCTCTGTCAGAAAGCATTTATACCTCAGCTTCCAGTGACCGGTTCAGCCAGGGGAACGTGTTTGTGAGGATAAGCCACAGTGGGAGGGTTTCAGCCGATCTCTGGGCCACTTCGAGAACAGATGTTCTGGTGCACAATGAAACCGGACCATAACAGAAGTGTCGTATTTATTTTGTCGAATGTTTTGTCAAATTTTGTATTTTTGTTGATGCATCAAGTACTGTGTAACATATGCCTATGAACTTTTGTTAATATTGAAGAAATAAGGAAAATGACTACAGACAGGAAGACAAACAAATGGCAAAAATTCTATATTTATACTACCATTTAAAAATGAGGTTTGTGGTCAGTGCAGTTTTTCTAAAATAAATCCTTTTATTCATCAAGGATGCTTACAAATAATTAAAGTGACTGTAAAAACACTTATAATGTTACAATAGATTTCAATTTCAAATAAATGCTGCATTTTTCAAAATTGATAATATGAAATTGCCTATTTCTTGAGCATCCATAGTGAGCAAAATGACTGTATTTTGACCAATTTGACAATGCTCATGTGCACTACAACCCTCTTAACACATTAACAATGTTACAAAAAACACTCCACAGACTTCTGCCCAAAATCAGCGCAAAAAATACCCTCGCAATTTGGGTCTGATCAGTAAGAAACTGCTGTACTGCAGAGGTCACAAACTCTGCTCTGTCATGTGGTATAGTGATTATACAGAGAAGGGACGGGAGAGCAGTTCACGAATGAAAGTGAGAGGAGATGGGAGGGGGGCTTGGATTTCCCGTCCCAACACTCCAAGACTCGCTAAGCTGAATCACAAGTCCCTAATGAGTGGGGAGAGAGACCAACACTGGAACGCAGAGCACAACCGGCCTGCCAAATCATATATTACATGGCAAATCAATATGACCCACAATGCACCTTACCACAGCTTCGTGTGCACAGATGAAGCTGGAAACGCTGAGGTAACAACAGCTTGTCCTAATGACATCGCACCGTCACCACAAACCCAGGCAGTCCTGTGACAAATGCCAAAATACTCCACATGGAGGGCAAAGGCAAAATAAAGTTCACTGCGGTTATTATAACTGTGAATGTTCATTTCTAACCCCCAGTTTTCAGTATGCCACAGACAGGAGGATAAGTGGGCTAGGTGCACAGCAGGGGGTGATTTACAGGAAGGAACAAATTAAATCATATAAACACACACACTGTATACTGAAACCATTTCTAATATAAAATTATGTTTGTTATTTATAAAACCAAGGATCAGGAGACAAAGCAGCGCTTAAATACTGAGGACTGCAGCTCCTTGAGTCTCACAGCAGTTCTGGATCTTCAGGAGGCAATAGTCTGACTTCCAAATTCTCCTGATCAGTTCTGGTTACAGACACTCCAGCCATTTTACACAGTTTCACCTAGAACATCTTAAACAAAACAGCAACGAGCTGAGGCTCTCATGGAACTGCACAAATGCAGCTCACAGGAAGGCCTTGACAGCACTGCAGAATAAAGACAAATGTGAACAACTGGTGAGACATCTTGCATCCTTTTTTAATATATTAAAATGGACAGAACTGAAATGTGGCATGTCTTGTATTCAGCTGAATGATGACGGATCACAGTCTGGATCACAGATTATCACTCATTTTTCTTTATCCTCTACAGACCGCTGGGCTGGGCTGTGCCCCACATTCAAGCGGAAAATGTCAAACCTGCAGAGATGTGAACAGCTAACCAGGAAGGTCACAGCAATGTGTCTCCAGATGTTCCTTCATTCAGAAGGAATTATGTCTTCCCTGTTTCTACATGGAGCAGAAAAAATTGCTTTGCATCAAATTACATTCAGTTGTATAGCGGTTTATACAAAACAAGCGGTTTCAAAAAGAAATAAACAGTAAAATAAGTGTTGTAAATTTAGTTAGTTATAAAATGACTTTGTTAACAGCTTGAAAGCTGTCATTATTCAGCTCAATTTAATTAGTTGTTGATTCAATTTAGTTCAATAACAATTATGAAACAATGGCATACTACAGTATTATCATGGTGCATCTCCAAAACATTATTTAATATCATGTAAATATATCAAGTTTTAGTTATCACCACGTTCTGTGCAGGAAGTGTACCAATGTTGAGTTTTGATGCATATTCATAGCTAAAACAGACTTCAGCTGCTCCAAAGCTGTTTGCTGACCTTGTTTCAGACTGCTTCAATTCCATCCTAATTCTACATCATGACCCACTTTCATCAGGCTGCTATAGCACCCAGTCAGCCAGCCGCCCCCACAGTCAGGCCTGGGAAGTGCACCACGAGCAGCCAGACAGCACCAGATGAGCCCAGAGCTCTCAGCACAGCTCGCAGAGCACATCATGACACCAGAAGAGGACCTGCAGCCGGGAGACTGCAGAGCACTGAACATTGACCTGCCTACAGCACCACACACTATCAATGCATCCTCAGAGATGGCCCTGTTGGAAAACTGATGCTGGAACAAATATACAGAATTTAAATTACGTACAGCATGGGCGAAACAAAAGAAGAATTAGGTCACTACAGAGAATGGTAAAAATTCAGGGTCCAAAATGATCTCTTTGCCAAACTTGCCAAAGGGTACAGCTTTTCTAAGCTCTTGCAAAGTCATTGGCACAATCACTGTTATTATAATCAATGTATAATTTTTTTTTTTAAACACTACTCAAGATCTCAAATGAGACATGCATAAAATTTATGACTTTTTATGCCAAACATGTTACTATGTGTTTTTTACTGTAAATAATTGACAACAAAATTTGTAGCATCCAGTTATATGCTGGCAGGGAAAAAAACTTCTGACAAGTCGGTAATCAAGTATTATTATAGAACAACTGTAATATTAAATCACCTGATTAATCAGCCTTTCGGATATACTGACCAATCACTAATTTATATTCGACAACACTGACGTCTATCACCTAGTTTGTTTTGGTTAAATGTAAGAATGAGAAACTACAATTTCTGTAAAAAGCTCTGGGCCCAAGGGGAATCAAACACTCCTTTAGTGTCCATTAAAGCCCTTCCTGCTGTGAGGAAGACCCTCTCAAACAGGGAGGATAGTGCTACATCAGAACAAGGTCTGCTGTCTTCTGTCTGGTATTGTGTGAAGCTCTGATCCCTCGACCCTGCCACTATTTGTCAGCCCCTGCATTGTGTTTCTTCACCCACCCCAGCAAACCTGGGCTTAGCATGTCGTTTTTCAGTAACTGTCCTGTCCCTTACAGCTGGATCTACTCAGGGATTGCTTGAGAGGGGGAGCTGCTTTATATGCTATAATCCCTGGAATCCAAGCATAAACTGGAGCTGCCCCTTCCCAAAATCCTTTTACCTCCAGAAAACATCCCCCAGTGCCCCAGTGAAACCATCCCCATGTGTCCTAATCCAAAGAAGGTCAACTGATTGTGACTTTTGGCAGGCCAAATCAGCTTTGATATCCCCTTGATCTGAGCTAGTGGACTACAATGAGACACCCATGCTCAATAAATCACAGATACATCAGTTGTGTCCCAATACCTACTGAGGTACCTACCAGAGGAGCACTGGATGCCATTAATACAGTCAGCGTCCTGAGACATGCTTAATTGGATTGGATCATCCTAAAATACAGGGCTTTACTTGTTGGACTTGGTCTTGGGTGTCTGAAATAGCTGATCCGGAGGCAAATATGGCTGCCGAGTGAAGACTTTCCTTGACAGGGAATTCCTTGGCCTGATACTTCAAAGAATCAATGATTTCCTCATTCAGTCAAACTGTCCACTTCCTGCAACAGTAATATAATGCCATAACAGGACAGGTCCACCTCCATGTTTGACCATAAAGATTATGTTCTTCTGCTCATAAGCTTTGCCTTTTTTTGCACCAGACATACTGCTGATCCATGAGTCCAGACAGTTCCACTTTGGGCATATCACTTCATAAAACATTCTTCCAGAACTCCACGGGTCTATCCAAATTAATTTGTGCATGTTCAAGTAAGCCTTTTATGCTCTTCTTGATCAAGACTGCCATTTGGAAAGATGCCTCAAAATTCAGGTCATGCTTGTCTAATGTTCTTCTTATACTCTGCATTGAAATATTTTCTCTCCTTTTATCCAGTCAGTTTGCAAGTCTTTGGCTGTACAAAGCAGATCTACTCTGATCAAACCATTTTATTGTGCTTTTGTACATTTTAAGCTTAGAAATAAGGCTGGCAGCTGTGTCTCTAGAAGCTTTTAATGTCTTGGAAATCTTCATGAAGCCTTAGACCTTCTAATGTAATAATCGCTCTGTTACCATATTTGCTACTCAACTTCAGCACATGCATGCACTTAGTTTATGTAAGTGTAACAGTTCAAGTTTTAAAAGAGTTTCTAAAGGCTTTATTGTGTTTTAAGAGAATTTTGCTCCATGCCATACAAATAAATGACTTAAAAACAACAATGTTGAATAGGGGTTGAATAATTATGACACCTGTGTTCATTCAAAATCCTATAACTCAAATATATGACATTATATATTGGAAACGATCACTTGTAATATACCAGTAAACTGTTATAACTAGATGCTATTTTTCTAAAATCCTCGACTCTTTATCTTAGCCACATGCTAACTTTAGGATTAACCATGATCAATAGTTGAGTCTCTGGTGTGGGTCATATGAGGACAGCTATTAACACGGCACACAAGAACCTCAGCTTAACCTGCTGTCTATGAAGAGCATCTCAAATCAGTTACTTAAGGATTGGATTTCAAATCAGTGGCAGATGACATGTCAGCTCTGGGTTTTAAGATACAAAAGCCATTGTATCAACTCCAAACTTGGCTCTCTAAATAATTTAGACAGGAATGTTCTGACACCGCTCATTTGACTTACCATTTTAATAGGCTTCTGTCGAAGCTCAGCCTCTGTCACAGGGGCATTCTGGTCTTTGGGTGCCAAGCCCTTCCTGCCCAGGACCTGTAAGAGTGCTGGGATGTCTCTGGGGGGCCCCTCGGCTCCCGGGCTTCCGCCCAGCAGAAGGCCGTAAGTGCGACAGTAGAGCTCAGGGGACAGCAGAAGGCGCGTGACGGGAGGCTTCAGGTGTTCTTGCTCATACTGATCACAGTAGAACGGGTCTCGCAGCTCCACCGGAACATTCTCTGCAGGGGAGAGAGAGAGAGAGAGGGAGAAACAGGACGTGTTCAGAGTGAAACTACTTCTGAGTTACTTGTTAACATCTCTGTGCAACACCTCTAGTTTACATGTTAAAGACTGTCATTACTGGCAGAAGAATGGCATTCAAATTAATATGGCTTAATAAAATAATATGAATAATATTAATTCTCATTATGAATCATGAAATAATTGAATAGAGCTTTACAAGAAAGCTTTAATTTTTAGTACAGTAACCCTTGTATAAAAGCACTTGAAGTTGTACTATTAATTATTAAGTATTGCATATTTGTCACAATGGTTACATCTGCGAAAAGCATCTAGATCTCATTTTGAAAATAAATGTAACTTTTGCTTTGAGACTTAGTCACAAAAAAATGTGTCACTAGAAACATCATGAATGACGTTGATGATTGTTCTGCTTCAGGTTCATTTGCAATTACCTGCATTTTTTTTTTCTGCTGTTGTTGTATTTATGTTTATCACCATTTCAGTTTTACAGGCGATTTCATGACGGACACTTTCAAAAAATACAAACTCAAAGACTAAATATTATTGTATTTAGAAATCATAATAACATGCTGATTTGCTGCTCAAAAAACATTTCTTATTATATTAATGTTGAAAAAGTTTTTACTTAATATTTTTGAGGAAACTGTGATTTTCAACCAATCTCAGACAAATTAAGTTATAAAGAACTTTAATTTGAAATAGAAGTCTTTTGTAAGATAATACATGTTTTTACTTTCACTTTTTTAAATACATCAATGTATAAAGCTATTAAAAGCTTTTTTTTTTTATCTTAATGATGTGTTAGTGGACATATAAACACACTCAACAACCTGGGAAGAGAAAGACTAACCTAACAGAAGAAAACACAAAGCTAGCTATGAGGAAAAACGGCCCCATCATGCCCTACAGCCCAAATCATCTGATCGAGTGAGCAGACCAGGGCTTCAACAAACCGCACACACACGTACATGCATGTCACCCGAAAACTAAAGACACACAGGAGTTGGAGCTGTAGATGTGAGTGATGGTGAAGACACTCCTAGGGTGCAACACAGCTGAACACACACCGGCACCCAGAGCCCGTCTCAGAAACACACACACACACACACACACACAGATAGCTTAAAAAAAGGGCTGAGGACCTGAGCAGTGTGTTTGATGTGCTGTCTGGGTCTCTTTTTCTCACACAAACACACAGAGTCTAGTGAGGCAACAAACACCAGCTATATGTGTAACCTGTCCCACGTGGGCTGGAAAACAACCATTCACATATGTGGGGCACCCATAATAAATGATTCTTTTACACGGTCATGTTTTGTCAAGCCGATAGTTTGGATTTGAGTGCCTACACCTGTGAAAGGACAAAGAGAGACAGCTCCCGGGCTGGTGTCAGACAGTTTCTATAAACGAGCACCAAACACTCACAAAAACTTGTGAAACGCAGACTTGAAACATACACCTCACACGCCCACCATGAACTGGTTCTACCACATTCAGGGCCGATCAAGAATCCACGGCACCCATCTGCCACATCCATGTTTAACAAGCAGCCAGAAGCTGTAGGACCTGTTCCAGGATAGGAGCTCAAATCAGCGATACCAGTGTACAAGTTTATATAATGTTATTTGCATTTGATCTTGCATTTCAATCTATGCGTACAATCAATAAACCAGATGATAACTACCTCATCACTCACAAAGCACATTTATGCTATGAATCATGTAATTGTACACCTGTACACAAAGGTTCAAGACGCCAGGAACACCAATTCATTGTCTGCTTGAATTCAAAATGAAGCATTTTACTTCATAATATAACATACACTGCAGGTCAAAGGGTTTGGGTCAGTCTTTTCATTTTTTAATGATTAAAATTAATTAAAAACATAATACTCGTATTCAGCAAGGATGCATTAAATAAAGACATTTATAACGTTACAAAACTTGTCTTGTTCAAATAAATGCTGTTCTTTAGAACATTCTCATCAAAGAATCCTGAAAAAAAATGAATCATGGTTTCCACAAAAAAATTATAGCACCTCAACTGTTTTCAACATTAATATTATTAATATTTTCATTTTATTAAATAAAAATTGATTAGATTATGAAAAGTGGGCATTCATAACAGAGTCAAAATTTTGGTGACTAGTGACTAGCTCCTGTAACTGCCCGGTGAAAAAGCCCCTATCATGCATTAGCAAATATGACCTATGTGACATCAGCAGAACAGGACGCAGTAAGATATCTGTGACATGTTGATAAAAGATCACAAGGACATTCTGATCATATTTGAAACAAACAGCAAGCCAAAAAAATAAACAATGATAACTTGTAATATACATTTACATTTATTCATTTAGCTGACGCTTTTATCCAAAGCGACTTACAATTGCTATATATGTCAGAGGTCGCACGCCTCTGGAGCAACTAGGGGTTAAGTGTCTTGCTCAGGGACACATTGGTGTCTCACAGTGGATTCGAACCCGGGGAAACAATACACTGCCCTAATATAAAGGGGGAAACAATACACTGCCCACCAACTGGGTGTCACATAAAGCTCAAACCCAGAATGCAAAGCAGGATGCAAAGGCCGCAGCGATGTGAGATGAAGGTGGCTGATAGAGGCTTCATTTCCCTGTGGGACTGGAAGTCAATGAATGACTGCTCTGTACTGCACCTTCAGAGAATAGATGGGAGAGCAATACCTGAAAATAGAGAGGCGATGCTAAAGTAGGGCGGAATTTAGTGGGACAAGCGCTGGATACGTGCACACATGCACACACACGCAAAAGAGCATGCACACACACATACCAGTGTTGGGGAAGCTTGCTTGGAATTACAGCTCATCATATTACAGGCAACTCACAATTTAAATTAGTCAGAAAAAGTAGCTAGATGAATATCATTTTTGGCTAAAGTTTTAAAATAAATACAACCCAAAGGAAGTGATGTTGAAGGGTACAGTAGCCAATTATTCTCAAAGCTAGCTCAATTGTAATGTGAAGCATTAAATAATATAACACACTGCAAAAGTTTGTAGTGTCTGTAAGATTTTTTTGTTTTCGTTTCTGAAAATCATCTCTAATGCTCAAATAAGGCTGCATTTTGACATTCTGACTAAAAATGCAGTAAAAAGACCAATATTGTAAAATATTACTTCATACTGATACCTCAATAGTGTCACATGACAGGGTCACAAGATCCTTCAGAAATTATTTTTAATATGCTGAACTGCTGCTCAAGGAACATTTCTTCTTAGCAATGCTTAGTATTTTTTGCAGAAACTTACATTTACAGACATTCTTTATGAACAAAAGATTCAAATGAACACCAACTAAATATAATTATTTTGCAACATTATAAATGTCTTTACATCCAATTATGATCTATTTAATGATTTTTGCTGAATAAAAATGCTAATTTATAAAAATTAAAAAAATACTTTTAAAATGTGTTTTGCAAGCTGGGACTTTCACGTGAAATCTCAAAATATTTTGGTGAACGTATGATTTTCTGCTGCATCAGTCATTGAAACTCTGCCCAATGAAATATCTGCATTAAATATGTATGATCTGACTTTTTATAACTGTTTCATTTCATGCACCATTTTCACATTCAGTGTGAACAAAAAAAGACATAAAAAACAAACACACTGTTTAGATGAGCAATGTCACATTTAAGAAGAAGAAAGGGAATCAACAAGGAAAGAGCAGTAAATTCTCAATAAGGAGCATGTTAGATGACAACCGAGTCACTATTATGTAAGCAAACACCAACTCCAAATGTGCAAACATTACCCATACCACACTGTTCTTCCTTGACAAACACGCTATCAGATTTGCTTTCGTTCTCTCTCACACATACACCAATTTCAGTCAATGAAGAGGTGAAAGGTTAAGAGATTCAGGAGGTCTGGCTCAATGGCAGCAGTGGACAGAAACGTGAATTCAATAAACTTAAGGAGACGATCATTCAAATGGTTTGACTCAAGTCAGCTAAGCAGGACAAAAAAAAAATCAAAGAGATTGTACAAACGTCAGTAGGAGACAACAGCAGATAGGATGTAGCGTCCCCACACCCACAGTTCACACAGTCAGCTGAGCTTCACACGTCTGTCACATCACAGCAAGTCTCCAAACACAGACAGCTAAAACCAACACAAAAACATTACACCGCTAGCAGCGCTGTTTCAGGTTTACAATATAAATCTGAATAGCTGCTTTACACTACAGAGAAGGGTCAGCCTCAGATTTAAAGAGGGTCGTCAAGGGAACATGGAGCATTAAAGTCCAGTTTTGTTTTAATTAAAGGCCAGCGGGCACAATCAAAGGACCACACAGACGTTATATGACCATCATGCTCTGGTCCACTGGGAATAATCCATTTAACAAAATGTTATGTTCTTGACAAAAAATGAAAAATATATGCACTGATATTATGCAATAACCAGTTACATCACAAATAAGAATACATACATACACTGGGAGAAAAGATATATATCCCTCAAGTAGACAATAGATCTTACATTTTCCTCTAATATCTTTTATATGTATTTTTAATTAAATGAAAGCAACCCTGAGGAGCATAAGAAGTCATACTGACATCCAAACTTCAGAATGATTTGTAGATTTTAAAAAGCATACACTGAATTAAGTAGTAATTATTAAAACGTCAAACATGGCAAATATCAGTAAAGTAAAGTTGCCTACAAACTGGCTTTTAATCTTTTACCAGATGTTTCTTTCAGTCAGGTTAATGATTATGAATTACAACAACAACAACAAAAAGGAAACCCATTTTCCAAATTAGGCTACCTTCTTTCTTTGAAGGGGCGTGGACTTGTTTTGACCAGCATCTGCACAAAGCTATGCCTACAAACAAACCGTTCTTCACATCTATAATAAACACAGAATGCCAAGTCAACAAACCAAAAAGTAAAATGCAAGTGTCCACATTGTGTCCAAACTTCACTGGTTAAAAACCAGTCAAAAAGGCAATGCCACTGGACTCTCATTCTAATCTTAGCATTCATTAAGGAGAATTCAGATTTTAAGGTGTGTTCTCCAAGTAATTACCCAAACAACATGATGAACAAACAGAGGCCACCACAGCGGCTCCGAGCCACCTCACCTGTTGAGTCATTGCTGTGACACACTGATGATTCCAGCATGACTAATACAGGCAAATGCTCAGAGGACCATTAGAGAGGAACAAGCACATCGAGCATATATTGATAAAAGAACATTTTAACCCCTTATCAGTGAAAATGTATCATTCTTCATTACAGTTATTGAGGGAGATTCTGCCATCTGAGAAGGGAGCTTGATTTCTAAGATTCTAATCTATGCGTTGCATAATTGTTTTTATTTTATTTTTGCTGATGTGCGTAAAAATTTGTTGCAGGACTAGATGTACTAGCATCAATGTCTTGCACAGCTGTAGGTTTACCCTACTAAACACCTGGTTTGAAATCAGTTTCAGCTTATTTTATCAGATGTGTTCAGGCTGTACTGAAAGCTCTTACAACTAGGACAGAGCTCCAAGGTTTGAGGCCAAATTCATCCAAATTGAAGCTGTGGCTTACAGCATGAAAATCTAATTAGATTTTTTAATTTTCTGTAGTCAATATTAGTAGCACCTACCCATGCAAAATTCACTGCCAGGGCATTGCTAGACAGCTGCTAATGTGTAGAGTACTTGTAGGTACTATTTACCTGTACATGGGTAAATTTCAATAGTTAGTGCACGCTCAGAAAAAAGGTACAAAAACTGGAGTGATACCCTTTCAAAAGGTACACCTTTGTACTTTATTAACATTTAAATATTACATATTATTACCTAAAAGGTACATATCAATACCTAAGTGGTACATATTAGAATCTTTTTAAAAGGTATCACCCCAGTAGCACTTACTACAATAATTATAATAATTGCAACTATAATAACAGGTATGTATGTCATAATAATAATACATAAATAATACATTAAGGCTGTAAGGATGTCATCTAATGTTGACAAATATTAAAAAAAGAAACCCGCACACTCTAAGCGGGAATTTACACACCACCACTTTCAGCTAAAAATAGAAAACTTAAGTGTTTTGGTCAATCATTTACACAACAATGGTGTTTTGGGGGCATGAAAAAGCTAACTTTTTGAAAACGATACCATTTTCTTCTTTCTTTACAAAGTGACATCGCCAACTACTGGCCTGGCATGAATTGGAGAGATGATGCTGACCCATGCAAGGACCCCAGATGACGCCAACCTGAATCGACATGAACAACTGACAAAATTCCTCTATATTGTAATCACTATGATCCCACTTGTAATAATCGCTTTAATGAGCTCAGCTTCTGTACACAATTAATGTTTGCTAAATGATTGTTTATTTGTGAAAGGAACATTACTTGGACACATTCCCTTCTGATAACAGATCAATCGAAATTGCAATGTAGACAACTGCACTTTCTGTAAAGCTGCTTTGAAAATGTGTATTTTGAAAAGCGCTATACAAATAAATTTGAATTGAACTGAATTTAATTGAACACTGTTTTAAGTTTTTCTGCAGATCTGTGTAAACAGGGATTGTTTTGACAACGCTGTCATCTGTATGCAAAAACCTGTTGAAAATGCAAAGAAAAACTCAGTTTTTAGTACACTGTGGTCTTGTACATGTTCCCTAATGAAAAAGAAACATTGAATGCAAGATTTAAAAAAAAAAAAAAACACTACTTCAATCGTTTAAATGTTTCAGTCACATGTATTCTTTCTCACTATGCATTGAAAAGTCACATGCAACCAAGACATTTGCCCCTTTTTCATTCAAGTAGTGGTTTTTATCTTGCATCCGGTGTTTCTTTTTTTGTTATTAGAGTGCATGGAGTTTTTTATTCTAAATTTTTGTCTATCTGGAATTGTTTTGTATTTTTTTTCCTCAAGGCAAGGTGAATTTCTGGCTATTTTATCCTTCAGATTCATAGCACAAATACTTGCAACAAAGCTCACTATGTTAGGGGTTTAGGAAAATTCTCAACACCAAAGTAAAAGTTACAATAATAGTCAAACATGCCTCGGCTGAATCTCCTCCTTTGAATTCAGACTGTAACTGAACTCAAAGCTCCTGCATTTAGGACAGTGTACCAAGGATAGCTCTTTACTGAGCTGAGTTCATCCAGAGTAAAGCGGAGTTAAAAAAAAAAAAACCTTACTGATAACACAGGTAGCAATTAGCAGCACAGCATGCCTGAACACTGTGTGTTACAGCTCAGCGGGGGCCAGGGCTCTGACATGAATATGAAGTCTACACCTCAGACTGGCAGTCAAAGCGATGATGTCATCGGGTTCATGCAGGGAAACAAGTGCAGCGCTGCATCAGAGAGCTAAAGTCACACACACAGTCATGTATCAATGCTGAAAAACAGCCAAGCCTATTTAATCTGGTGAGATTTCTCTCTGGCTCGGCTCTGTGTGCCAGAGCAGGTGACTTTGACCAGAGGGCGTGGTCACACACGTCTGCTTTTGATGCTGGGAGTGAATACAAACAAAGAAGTGCCACATACTGGCATTCACAACTTAATTACACATCAACCAGGTGAATTAAGGAGATGTCAGTTTCTCACACTCAGGGCAGACACTATGTGTGGCAGATAATCTGCAACAAAAGGACAATTTTGTGAGAAAAGCTAGAAGCTCAATGTCTGCAGAGTTTAAGGTGTTTCTATATTTAATGTATTAAGTGTGATCATATTGTGACTGAAACATTGGCTCTGCTCAGAAACTAGAGAGCTGTCTCACTGCTTGCCTCTTTCAAAGAAAGCTGCCTTACATCATGAAATCTCACAAGTTACAGAGATGGAGCATTCTACATTGGCAACAAATCCACACACCATACAAATAGCACTCAACACGAAGTGATTCCAAAAGAGTGCAACGCTTCTGGACACAGAGATTTTGAAGAAGTCTTAGTTAAAGGGTTAGTTCACCCAAAAATGAAAATTAGACTATGTTTTACTCACCCTCAGCCTTGAGGCATCCTTGTGCATATGACTTTCTTCTTTCGGACGGATCCAGTCAGAGTTATATTAAAAACTGTCCTGGCTATTCCAAGCTTTATCATTGCAGTCAGCAGGTGTTGCAGTTGAACAGTCCACAAGTCATCAAATAAAGTGTGCGCATTCATAATAAAACATGCTGCACACAGCTCCGGGGGTAAACAAAGGCCTCTTGTAGCAAATCCATGTGTTTTTGTAAGAAATATATACATGTTGCAAATGTATAAACAATTTTCTCTCACTTCCTTTATCTGTCATACACGGAAGACGTTCCAGTGGATTACGCAGCAAATATGTGGAGCGTCTGAGATATGCTAGTCTCGCGAGTTTGTTTATAGGATTAAAGGAAGCAAAGCTTCTTTACTTTAGCAAAGGAAAACCAGTCTCCTCTTGGTTTATATTGAACTCCTCACACTGTACTTCTAATTCATGAATGTAATTTTGTTTTGTTCTCCCTCCACGTCAGTCACAAATCACACAACACCGATGTACTACATCATCTGCCAGGACTTCTTCCACGTATGAAAAAAGTATTTATTACATTTGAAATGTGGATATTTTTCTGACAAAAATTGATTCACTAGAGGAGGCCTTTATTCAACCCCTGGAGACATATGCGGCATGTTTTATTATGAATGCAAGCGCTTTATTTGATGACTTGTGGACTGTTCAACTCCAACACCTGCTTACTGCAATGATAGCGCTTGGAATAGCCAGGACAATTTTTAATATAACTTCGACTGGATTCATCTGAAAGAAGAAAGTCATATACACCTAGGATGCATCGAGGGCGAATAAAACAAGCTAATTTTCATTTTTGGGTGAACTATCCCTTGCACTTACAAATCGTAACCCAAACCAATGGGTTTCACTACATTACAAACTTTGATGCAAAAAAAAAAAAAAATTTTAAGAATCATGGGTAATGTAGTTTTTCCACTAGGAATTCTACTGTTCTAATGCTATGTTGCTAATGCTAAACTAATGGTGTGATACTGGAATCACTATAATACACACTTCACACAAATATCAGAAACAAAAATACATTTTAAAATTACATTGAACTGTTTTAGCAATACTTTTCGATATTAAAAGCATATCATAGAGGTCATGCCATTGCATTATCGAAATTCTTGTTTGTAGTTGAAAATTACAAACAAGATTACATTACTTATGCAAACTCAAAAAATCTTAATCTTCTAAATCTCCACCCCGTTCAGAGTTAAACTGCCGTTTGTGTACTTGCACAGAACGACTCTAAACGGACTCAAGGTATAAAGCAAATACAGGAATGCAGACTTACGATCTGAATTAACAGGGGTTCATTAGGTGAACACAATGGGGCTTTTTTTTAAAAAACAATCCAAGAACACACAAACTACCCTGTCTGCTGCATTCAAAAAGAAAAACAAATCTTTTCCTTGTGAGTTTTAATTCACAGGCCAGTGAGCTATCGTTGAGCACAGAGCGCATCACCATACACAGAGATCCTTCTCATCTGACTGTGAGGGGAACACTGAGGTTATACACTGTGCAAATGAATCGAGTGATGCATCAGCTAGGCCTAATGAAAAAACCTGGTTTAAAGCCTCACAACCAATACTGATGTTAACTACAAGTGCAAAAGAGAAAAAGGGCAACAGAGTATGTAAAGCTGCATGATCACAGGGGGAAATAAATAGAGCTGACAAATGATCTTACAAATGACATTATCTTTTTGAATGTTCAAAAGGAAACTGCATATTTTAGACAATGGGACTGGTCATTTGTTTTAATGTTTACTCAAAATAAGTCAGAAATCTCCACTTCAGCAACACTTAAAGCTATAGTTCACCTTCAGTTGCTGGTCCCCATTGACTTGCATAGCGTTTTTTTCAAAACTATGGAAGTCAATGGGGACCAGCAACTGAATGTGAAGTATCCTTTTAAATACACCAAACTTTACAGTTTTATTTTATTAATCTGTATTCTGAGGGTTTTTACAGAAGTATCTGCTCACATATAATTTGCCCAATATAACTTTCTTTTTTTTAACCTGGTGAAATGTTTTTTTTTTTTTTTCTAATTTATAAAGTGACCAATTCAAAATACCCTCAGTAGAAACATTGTTCAATATATGAATTCTGAACCTGGCTTGGTTCAATGTTCTGATTTCTGTTCTGGAAATTTAATTAAATCACTGCATATTTTATCATCACCTAGTGATGTCTATATATGACGTCACACTGCAGGACACTGTGGTCACCGCTTGACGTCATGTCAACTATCCATGCACACAAATCATCAGCATATAAGCAAAAAAAAAAAAAAAAAAAAAAAAATCATCAGCATATAGGCATGTGATATTTCCCCAGTAAATAATTAAACACACTAAGCACTTTAGCCATCAACAACCGTGTTCTCTGTCAGAAACCAAGCCCTCCTTCATCTTTGTAAGTGCTCTTGTGGGTGTATTAACAAAAGGGGTCGCGAGAGTGGGTGTGTACAGGCGTCATGACGCATAGGTGCTTTCAGAGCACGCGCTCACAAAATACACATATTCAAGTCAAACCTACTACATTTCTACCCATCATATCATAATTCCCAGACAACAACGTGTCTATTGCAAGGATTAAGCACGTGCGATTAAACCCTCATGTAACTCTGCCAAACAAGGACACATTTTATCCGCGCTCATAAGAAGGCATAGTGCGTTTTTATTTAAGGAATTTACTTTATTTTAAATGATTATTCATATTCTTTATAATTTTTATAGTTATACGGATCTGGTTTGTCTTTACAAGACTGTTGTAGCATGCAATCATTTTATCATAATCATGCATATGTTATTAGTGCCCAATGGGTGGAAAGCATACTTTTAGACCTTGTATCAGACTATTAATTTATTAAATAAATAATTCAAGAGCGCCAGACTTAATGTATATGAGCAAGACACAGCTGGAGCACAACCAGCAGCTTTCCAGCTCTCATGTGGTCTTTGTGTTATGAAAAACGCTGAGTTTACACGCTGTTCTCCTTCACACATGCTTTCCTCCGCAGTCACCGAACAATGAGCAAATGCTTGCCTCAAAACAAACATATGAGAGAGAGACCAGCACATGATTCGAGAAAGAAATAAAGATGTATGAAACCTAGCGAGCTGCCTATGTATGTAAATAAATAAATAAATAAAATGCAATCTAGGTAACTGGGCAGTTCTCTAGAGTTTGACACACGGCCACTGCATACCTGCATTGCCGTACGATTTCCCCAGGAGCCACCCGACACTGGCGCAGATTCTGGCTCTGGTCAAGTCATACTGATCCAATGGCTTTATATCCGGGACCACAAAAGTCTTCCTCATTGCATTCGAGTCCACCATAGCAGGTCCAAAACAGACGGGCCGGGAAAAAGAGAGGAAGGCGTTGTGGTGAGGAATGAAACAAAATCAAACAGTCATCCTTTTCTTTCACGCAACCACAGCATTGGGATTGCAAAAGGCCGATGTTTCGGATAGCGTTCCGGCGAAAAAAATAATGTAAATGTATTATTTATTCCTCTCTGGATCTTCTCTTCATACGTACAGTAGAGCTGGCGGCCGTATAGGTATGTTTCAGTCTATCGGAGCGACAAATTCAACGATATTCCCGGGGGTTGTTTCACTGTTTTCAACCCCGCTTCAGAGTCCACATCGCTCTGGCTGATAGGCTCCGTAAACGACTGATTTCCAGGTACTCCATACTCCTGTCAATCATCCCGCCGGGCATCCAATCAGGTTCTAGAATTTAGGACACAGGGTTAAGAGGCGGGGCAAAGAATGTGAACTCAAGTAGCAGGTACGAAGGCGCTTGAACGTATGGAAACAGGTGCAGGACAGGTAGAACTTGCTCAGAAGGGAGCGAAAGGGAAATATTAGTCATAATGAACAACGTAATAAATATAATTGTCATGGCATTTCAATGCTAAACGGATTATGGTGTCAACCGCACCAGTTTTCTTGTTTTTGGTAAGACTTATTATATCTACACGTGTTTTAAAAACAAAAAGGTATATTATGTTTCAAAGTTAGCCTATTATTTAGTCTCACACACTGATCAGCATGATGTAGTGGATATTTTATAAAATAACAGTATTAAGTATTTAGGCTACAGCATGTCATAAACTAGTGACTATCAAACTCTGTTTATCACTAAATCATCAAGCACTTTAGTGGAGTTTTCACTGAAAATGATTCAGAAGCACAGCTCAGTTGTGGACAAACCTAACATGGGACAGAATTCACTGAAGGTCCGGGTCACATGATGGTAAAGAGACCACTGCTGTAACTAACTTTGTAAGACGATTAACTCACATAACTATTTTAATCTAATTAGGGAGGAACAGGGCATTTGTTTTTCATCATTCTTTGGTTTTTCAGCGCACCAGCACTCAAAATGTACCGCAAATAAAATGCTTAGTTATAAAACTGCAAAAATGACTCCTCATCCCTTTACAGACAGAATAAACTTTGTTGAAGTAACATGCACAATGAAAGTTTAAAGTGACAACCCTGACCAAATGTGCGTTTTCTTTTCTTTTTTTTTTAATACTGGTATATTCCTCAAACCACAACATTCATATGTTTGCACAAACAAACATCTGGAAAGCTCCACCCATGTATCCATGAAATTATGGGCAGGGCCTTCAGAGAGTTTACAGTATTGCAATCATATAATAAATGATCTGCAGATGTCAGGCATGTTGATTGTTCCTTTAATATACCATAGATAAGGGAAACAACTTCAATATTGTATCTACCCAATGTAATGAAGGACAAATCGAAAGCATGTAAATGCTGTAAAGATTGACACCATGTGGTCTGAATTGGTACTGCTAAAATGTAGTAAGCCATTCACATGAATTCACATCAGCATGTTGCGATTCCTTTCGCAGTTTCCTGATTACTGAATCTGGGAGTTTTGTGATCATCCGTAAAACCGAAGCAAATTTAGTCATCCTTTAGTCCTCCGAAGACGGCAGTAGGGACAGACTTCTGCTCCAACTGCATCTCTGCAATGACACAATGTGAATGATCAGACTACCAGTTCAGCAACTGTTCAAAGACACACCACTGAAAATCATCAATGCTGATGAAGAAAAGAAAAAAACAATCATGTCCCATCTGAACTAACCTTCTGGTTCCCCATCCTCTGCATCCTCATCTTCATCATCAATGTCAATCTCATCTGGATTAGCTTGTTTGGCCAGTTCGGCAAGTTCACTGCGAGAGGTGTCACTCCTGCACAAACCAAACAAAAATTAAGTGATGTAAATGGTACAACCGAAACCAAATTTTCAGAAAGGGCAGAACCTTTAAATAAGTCTCTGAGCCGGTGCCACACCGCCTGCATGCTCTGATTGATCTGTGTGGCCTGCCTCAGACTAGGGCGCAGTACATACCTGACGAAGAGGATCTTGTCTTTAGGTTTGGGTTTGTCCTGCTCAGCCTCTGCAGCGAGCTGATGAGCCTTCTGCTCCAGCATCTTCATGTCATCCACCCCGCTCTGCCCAGGAGCAAGATCTGACACTAAAACACACAAGCAATTAAAAAGAGTTTAACCATACAATGAAGGATTTATATGCGGTTATTCAACCTCGACTGGTGGATTAATCCAACGCCTATTTGCTTACCATTCTCACCTGTGCTAAGAATACATTTCACATGCAAATAGAGATTGTCAGTCTACTAACAAACAGATTCTACACCATTCTCCAGTCTTACAATATTTATTAATATTTTTTATTTAGTTTTTAGTACGTTTTAGTCATTTTCTGCGTACCTGTTCCAGTAGCATTGGTGGTTGCCTTGAGCATCTGAGAGGACATGAAGTTGACCTGTGTGTTGTATGTGGCCTGCACACTGCGTTTAATCCGCAGCATCTCGCGGATGGTGTCCTCATTACCATGGCGTATCTCAAACTCCTTCCATGTTTGCCAGAAATGAGCGGTCATCTGATCCCGAGATGTTAAATCAGTCAAAACACAGGATTACCCACAATATGAGCAAAATGAATATGGAGCAGTGCTGTAAAATGTACCCTTGGATCACAGATCTGTGAGCAGTAGGAGTAGATGGCTCTCGCTCTGTCAATCTCCCCGAGTTTGCTCTCCATGTCCGCAAAGCGCAGGCACATGTCTCTGGCGTGCTCATCTGGCAGGACCTGCACCAAACCAAATGAACTCATTATAGCATATGTGTGTTGTGTTGCTACTGTAAGTGCACGTGTACTGCTGTCTACACAAAGAATTGCCTTTTCAGGACAATAAAGTTGAGTAAGTATATACTGCATTATATATTTGCAATTGAGTTACAGCTGACAGGTTTACCTCAATGGCTTTCTGATAGATGGCTCTTGTGTGAGTGACTCCATAAATCTCTGCTGCCCGTTTGATGTAGATATTGAACATCTGATGTTGTTCCTCTGTTTCTACAGCTGCAGTGGCTCTCTCATACACAGCCATGGCATGTCGCGCCAGACCATACTCCTCTTCCAGCTTAGCATACAGCAAGTAGATTGCTGTAAAACAACACAAATTAAATCAGAATCTGGTTTCAAGGCACCACTCACAAGTAAAGTATTTAAACGTTTACTTTTAATCTTAACTGAATGTAGTTAATCATATTATATTCTCTGTTTTCTGCATGATTACTTTTGGCATATTTAGCAGGACACCCATCCAGCGCTTGCTCAAACAGATCGCGTGCTCTCTCCAGCTTCTTGCCTCCATAACGGTCGATGAACTTGGTGAGGTACGTGTTCCAGATGTCATGGACATTAGGCCACTTAAAGAGGGCTATGCCACGCTCGTATGCCTTCAGTCAAAATTAAATCCAGATTTATTTATAAATAGATGGATTTGTTAATGCAAAAATAAGAGCAAAACAATGAAGATTCAAACAGAGTTATGTTAAATTCCCTTACCTTGAAACTATCCTCAAAGTAGTTGTGTTCTTCAAGAAACATGGCATAGTTAATGATGATCTGAGGAGTGGCGATCCGGAGATCAATGATGCGATCATACACTGCCTTTGTGGACTGACAAAAGCAACAGCTACATTAACACACAAAACAGCAAGAACATACGGTAAAATACATTCCCTCAGAGAAAAGGAAACGACAAAGCAACATACCTGGAATGTGCCAAGACTCTCTTCCAAGTCTGCAAGCATGGACCACACTTTCAGGGACTTATAAACTCGATTCTGCACTGGTTCTGATGAATCAAAATACTCTGCTTTTCTGGATGGAATTGCTGTTGCTTTCTGTGAAGAAAAAGACTGTCAACATCTGGAAAAAGTTGGATGACATGATCTCCTATTTTATATCCCTTTGGCATGAAATGCAGTAAACTATGACACCAAGCAAACTTTGAAACTGGGGTTAAGTTATTACCAAAAATAAAAACTATATAGACATAAAACAAATAGTAAAATATTAATAGAAACTATAATACTACCTCAATTACACTAAAATAACGCCGCACTTCACTAAAGCACTAGTGGGTGATGTATAGTACTTATACAGTGTCTCTTACCCTTAGTATACGCAAAGCTTGGTCATAATTCTCATGTCTCAGCTCCATCTCTCCATATTCACACCACACTGCAGCAAGATCATCCACCTGTTTGTAGTTCACCTTTGTGGCCTTCTCAAAGATAGTCCTAGCCTTGAAGTTCAAGCGAAATAGTTAACCATCAGTTTAGAGTAATGTACCGACACATTATCTACAACGTCGCAAGTATACAGGAAGTGCTGTACATCATCCAGCTGTTCATTATCCTCATAGAATCTGGCGAAGGACACCCAGAGAGAGTGAGGTTTTCCCGTGGCTTTGACAGGATCTATGGTTTGCACAGCTTCTGTGTACGTGTTGATAATCTACAGGAAAAAGCAGGATTAAGATCTGTAAATCACACACAGCAGTTATGTTGAGACGAATATCAACCGATTTAAAGATGTAAATGATGTGTCCGACCTGTCGAGGTTGGCCCTCGTAGAGTTTGACTCTCTTGTGCCACTCGTGAACGTTGTGAGGGTTCTGACGCAGCAGCACACTGTTCAGTAAAAGTGGTCGTCGAGTTATCAGCAACTCAAAACGGGCCAATCGCAACTCCAAGTCAATGTCTCCTAGAGTGGGGAAATCAGGATTACTGGAAGACCAACATCAAGGATTATTTGCTACAATGTCTTCCAAGGAAAAATTTCTCTCACCATCTTCATCTTGTCCCAGTTCAGACGTGGTCTCCATCTTGGCAGCAATCATGCTCTCCTCAAACTGCGCATAGCTGTCGAAAACCTGGGTGAAGTCTCGCACAGTGACTACGGTTAGGATGGCTTCCTCATATACATCTCGAGCCTTGAAAAAGCAGGATAATGGTAATAGGGTCAAGAGTGGGGTTAGTTTATCCAGAGCACTCTTAGATTTTGTGAACTTGCAGTTTCACCTTCTCAAAATGTCCACTGCGGATGTAGTAATCAGCCAGAGAACACCAGAGTTTGCCGAGCTGGTCAGTAAAACGAGTGAGACCTCCGCGGATAATCGCTCCCACGTTCAGTGAGGTCACCTTGTCCGGGTTTTGTGAGATGAGGTCACAGAGTTCGTGCCAGAGCTGTAATTGAATTTGACAAGAAAAAATATGTACCTTGTTGCATGGTATGTATAGAATTTGCAATACTGAATTTATGCTTACGGTATATGGAAACGCAGACTGAGATGGACATTAGAGGCATAAAGCCACTTTGATGCATCATGATCTTAAAATGACAAATCATTGAATTGATTAAGAACTTTAGAAATTATAATTCCTATAATAATGTCTAGTGTATTAGATACTTATTTTTTCTAATCTAAAATACAATTGTTGACCTGTGATAAGCAAACAAATCCAGATCTGCAACCTCCATTTTTGTCTTCAGCATGATAACCCAATAAAATGATGACCAATTTCAGACTAGTAAAGAACTATGATCAAGATAAATCTGTGTCAAAGCAAATACACAGTAAGATTTAAGTTTTAGGGTGTAAGAGGTAGAGTAAGAGTAAGAAGTATTTAATAAAAAAAATTAAGAAATCAAAACATATATTCAGCATAAAATTGCCAGTGAAGACAAAAAAAATTGTAAAAAAAAAGTTACAAAATATTTTAAATTTAATACAAGTGCTGTTTTCTGAAGTTTGTTCACCACTCATTACAAAAAAAAAGTAAAAGATGTAATTTGCTAACCTGATAATTGGACTTTCCCTCTTTAGAAACAAAGTTTTCATCATTGACCACAGCTGCCAGCCGGATCGCAGCTTCATCCAGACGTCCAACTGAACGCAGGAAATCAATGTATTCCTCTGCATTCTCAGGAGACAACTACAAGCAAGACAGAAGAAAAGCAAGTGTTGAGATAGCTTAATTTACACATTGAAATGTCAACTACAGACTATCAAGTGTGTATTTGGTTATGTTCCCACCCTCACCTTTAAGTACCGGCGGTAAACACGAATAGCTGTTTCTGGGAGAGGCAAGTTATGGGCAAAGCGAAGATACAGGGGCCAGATACGAGGATGCTGGGTAATGGGTAGCGCTCTTAACGCCCTATCGAACGTCCGTCTGCTCCGTGTAATTTTGCATTGAGACACCATGAACTGACAGTAGTCGATCCATATCCTCGGCATCTGAGGAGCCGGTGGAAAAAAGTAAACATTCACACTGCTATAAATGTGCAACCGTCAAATCACACAAGTGATGTTTTCACACAGCACTGCTGCTATATAAACGTAAAACCACACGAAACTTCAACTTTACCTTATGCATAAACACAAGTGCTCTCTCATGACAGTTGTTCACCTCCTCGTATGCTAGATCTGTGACACACTTGCCTTTCACCTGTTTTCTTCTCTCTCTCAGGTAGTTGTACCACAGCTTGTAACTGAGAAATACATTTTTAAAAAGGAGCAAATCTATTTTAGGATTCAAGCACAGGGCTTTACAAGAAAAAAACAAGATGACATGCACATACCTGCCAGGTAGCTCTTTTAATGCTCTTTCATAGATCATATTGAGCACTGGTTTCTGGGCATTTTGCTTGTGCTCAATGTAACGCATCCAGCATTTGACTGAATACGGATTCCTGATGATTTCTTCTTCATAAGGCAAATCATCATCTTCCTGCAATATACACGACTCTGTTAATTAATGTACAACGATGCATGCAATCTCAAAAAGAAGAAAGTCATGTTAGGGAACTAGAATTATTTCGAGCAGAATCACCTTTGCTCGCCTAAAATGGTTATTTAATTTCAAATATATAACATTAGTTAGAAACATATGCTAACTACTGTTACCCATTCAGTCTAGTATTAAATATGATATTAATCAATGCAAACGACACAACAACACATTTCGTGTTTGACAGGTAATAAACACCATAAATTAGAAAATATTTTTTTATTAGAAACAATATTTTTGTATATTGGTATCTCATTCTCTTAGAGTTAGCAAGCTAATCACAGCTAGCTGATAACAGACCCTATTAAAGGTCACAGAGCCGACTTTAAAAAACACAAATACATACGAATAAAACGTCTGCCTTTCCGCTAAGCGTTGGCATTTTCCTTTGTCAGAGAAACTCTTTGTAATATTGTTAAAAGCTCTGTTATTCTTGACAAAATAACTATTTTCGCAGCGTGTTGGGAACGTTGAAGTACAAAAGCACCGCCTTTTCCGAGTGAAGTTGATTCCTATTGGCTGTCGCTTCCATGGGTGCGTCACAGTTTCTCCTCTAGGGGGAGCCTTTGAGATTTGGACATTCTTCATTTATGCTTTAGTTTATCCATTATTCTGTGAACAAAAATGTTTTATTAGAGAAGTAACTGTAGCAAACATAGGCTAGCTGACGGTGATAGTTGAGCGTTTCCCTTGTGGAAAAAGAAGTGCGCTAAATATATCTTTAATAAACTGATCCATATCATGTGGGCCGAAACTGATTCCACCTTGAGTAAAAGTGGAATCGGTAATATAATTATTATTAAGGGCCTAGCAAGGGACATCAATAACCTTGCTTTATACAGGACTTTCTCTCACTTCAGGGAAATCCTGTCGAGCAGAGTGGTGTGGGACAGTAAGGGCGAACTGAAAGGCTATGGTTTTATCCATTACGCCACACTGGAGGCCGTTGAATTAGCGATGAAGAAGCTGAATGATGGTGCACTGCTCAATGGCCATCTAGTGTCCGTATGCCATTTTAAAAAATACGAGAAGCACCGGGCAGAGTATAAGAGCAGCTCCAATCCTCCCCAAAATAAAGACTTCAGTCTAAAACTTGCCGTAAAGCTTGGGCAGTGAGGGGCTGGGCTCCCTGTTTTTTCTGCTTTTGGAGATGGAGAAGTCACCAATTCAGCGGTGATCATGAACAGTCGTAGCATGCTTTATGGCTTTGTGACATACTCATCGCTCAATGATGCTGTTATAGCCACATCTGTAATGAATGGCTATATTGTCACATATATATCTCCCTGGTGCAAGATATAAAAAAATTAAATAAAGCAATAATATACAAACAAATGTGCAATAACTCTTTTGGTTTGTTATGTCTTTCTAATTTTCTTTATTATCACAAGTGTTCAAATTGTTTAAGAACTTTCAAAATCCATTTGCTCAGCATTTAAAACATTGTACAAGGTACAGATCTCTGATTTGAGGCCGTTGGATGAAGTAAAGACATTCAGCAGTTTCAGAGCGAGAGGAAGCACTGCAGGCGAGTTCACACAGATGCTGCAGTTGCTCTGAAACACTTGTAATCTACTGTAGCGCAGAATAAGACCAAGACCGACAGAATAGTTTCAGTCAAGAATTTACTTGTTAAAACTCACTGCTCTTTGATGAAAACACAAGCAGTCATTCTGTGATTTAAGTGAATGAGATAAAGCTGGTGAAAAGTCAGTTTTAGGGTAGCCTACACATGTGCTCAGTCATATGCTTTGCCTGCTGTATCACTTGGCCTACTTTGATTTGTTTCACATTAAAAAAGGTTTTACACTTAATTAAGTTGTTAGTAATTTTGGAAAACATGTTTAAAGTCATGTACATTTGCAGGAGATCAATATCAGTATCCTAATTAGATGATGATTTATTTTTCATGAAACATGAATAGCACAGATAACGCTAAGTTTAAAAACACTCATTAAAGCTTCACACAAATACATTTTTAATTCACAAGAGATTGTCAAACGAGCCATGAAACAAAAACACTACAGAATACACTTCTAAACAGTATGTTAATTTCCAGTGTGAACACAGCTTATTTTGACATGCTAATTATTTTATCTAAAAACCAAAATGTTTAGCTTTTTTGTAATACTGACATTCATCCAGGTGATGTGAAACTAGACTATATGATCACGCATGGCATCCTATTTTCTCTTTTCTTTGCTTTTCTCCTTTTTTTCTTTCTTTCCACTACTTTTTCCTTTCCCCTTCTCAGCCTCCTTGTTCTGTTGCAGCTGAGTGGTGTGGACGCTTTGTTTCAGAGAGAAGTAGTCCTCATATAGGCCCACCGGACCAGACAGGTGTGGAGAAGAGGGTCTGGACTGTCCCTGACTCTCAGGAGACCTGCACTCCAAAAAAAAAATTAGAAGTTGTGTTTACTTAACATTTCTATGTCTAACAGGTTCCACATAACTGGGTTATGTTGCATTTAATTAACATTATTTATTTCAGTAAACTTAAGTAAATCACATAAGGTTCATTCAATTCCAATTAGTTGAATCAGGTTAGCATTCTAAATTTCGCCCAAAAAAACGTTCAATTATCCTAAAATTCTTATTAAAAAAATAAAACAAGTAATCCTGTTTAATCGCTTAGTTTATATAGTGAATACATTCAAGAATCATTTTTACAAATCTTATCCAGAAGATGGTTTTGTTACATCCATGACATGCCCAAGTATTTTGTTTTTAATTATTAAAACAACTTTAATTCTTTTTAGCAGGTCTTCAATCCAAGCACATATACACTTCATCACAGCGGTAACCCCAAAAAGGTGCAAAGCAAAATGGAAATATTAAGTTGAGTCAGTTTAACACAATGCAATTTTTTTTTTTAATGAGAAACCTAATATAAGTGTTATTTTTTTTTTTTTTTATTAACTGAAAAGTATCATAAAATCGTTTGAGTGTGTGAGGAGGCACTGACCTGGAGCGATGCTGTCTGTGTGGGTTCACACTGAGAGAGACCGGTCTGCCAGGCCTGGGGCTGAGAGGAATTACTATAGCCTCCCCTGGTTGTCCGATTGTGATGAAGACTTCAGGGAATGGATATGGCTGGTTATTTGCTCCATGCGTCTGAAAGAGACCCAAAAATTACACATTAGACTCTACACTATTGATGCGCTTGAATAATTAGTTATGTTTTAGTTATTTTAGCTCATAAACAATGTGAAGTCATTGTACATAAACGTTTCAGTTTTTTAAACGAACTGATGCACAAGTTTGACTTTCACATCACATGGAAGTAAAAAACTATATCTGAGTTCATAGAGTCCATAGAACTTAGCATATTGTGTTTGATGAAGGCACAGACCAACTTTGAGTTGATACAAAAAAAGAAATTCCATAAGGGTGAGTAAAAAAAAAAATGTCCTGAAGCTGGTTGCCTCAAGTTTTTAAATTTCTCAGATTTATTTTACTGTCTAATCTTCAATCACAAATAAGTAGCCATCTAGAACAGGAACACACTTTTACTTATTTGGTTTTATATAAAAAAAAATTCAAGTAGTTCCTATACAAACAGAAAAGTTCAGAGTGACCAAGCTGAAAACACTAAACAACACTAAAAAACACTAAACAAATCATAAAAGTGGTCGATGCATCTCTTGCACTTTATTCAAATATTTTGAAGCCATACAATAGATTTTTGAGAGGATCCGACCAAATTTTATGTCTTTATTTCCTAAGAGTCTTTGCCTCTAGTGAGCTATTTAAGACATTTTAATGAAACATAATAAGGTCAACATACATTGATGAGTCTTTCACAATAAAACCCATGACATGCATTTAGAAAACAGACTAGGTGAATTTAAAAAAATTATTTTTAAGCAAAAGGTTGTTTCACACTTTATTGTGCACATATCACAAAATGTCTTCAGAGAAATTATAATCACTTTCATTCTGTAAACAATTTTTGTGGTCATCGTACAGTACCTACCTGGTGTGGAGGGAAGCACATGGAAATCTGAAATGATATCTGTAAAACAAAAGTGTGCTTACAATTAATATCAACCACTTCAGTTGAATTGTTAGGGATCAAAAGCAAAAATAGATGCAGTAAAAATCCCTCACCTGTGCAGACATATCATCATGCAGTAATCTCTCTGGGGGAAATGAGGCCAGTCTGGGGGGAGGCCTGACATGTGTGTCTGATTCACTGACGCTCAGTGTGGGAGAGGAAGGTCTGGAACAAACTTTTGTTGGCGCAGCAGGTAAAGCAGGGGTCAGGGTGATTTTAGGAGCCAATGTTTTATTGTTCTCTCTCTTAGTTCCAGTGCTGGAGTTCTGGATGCCTGGCAATGCATTGAGTGTCACGCGCTGGTCATCCAGCCGTCCGCTCTGAAAGCTGGACACCAGTTTGAAAAACTGCTCAGGATCTTCCACTGCAACAAGCCAGAACAGTGTGAAATATTAGGATTGCTATGTTTTTATATATATATATATATATATATATATATATATATATATATAATGAGCAGGTCATTAATAATCAGCAGACTTTGGTTACCTGTGGGACTAGTGTTTGGATTCTTTGGAGAAGAGGAAGTCTTTTTAAAGGGTTCAAATGAGCACCGCTGGTCATCCATTCGCCGGTGCTGTGCATTATGTAGCAGGGAAAAAAGCTGGTCCTGATCAATGCAATTTTTTACCTTATTCAAAGAAAGAAAACACTATATGAATGAATGGGAATTTCATTTGTATTTGATTTTCAGAAACATTCTAGCTTCACAGGGACATTGTTTGGTTTTCCGTATGAAAACTTCCTGTTGTAACTGACAGCATGACACAACATGACACTCGTTTTGAACTCAGAAAACCTTTCTTCATTTAAATTGCTAATTCTTCTTTACAATTACAGAATGAGTTTTATTTTTATATTGTGTGAACCAATCCAAGAGCTACAAATTGGTATTACAATGTCAAATAAAAAAACTATATTGCTAACTAGAACAAAAATAATAATAATAATTGTGCGTGTGTGTGTGTGTGTATATATATATATATATATATATATATATATATATATATATATATATATATATATATATATAATTTAAATATATACAGTACTTGTCAGAAGTTTAGATCTTTTTAAATGAAATTTCAGCCAGACTTCAGTGTCACATAATTCTTAGGAAATTATTCTGAATGCAAGAGTAATGATGGTGAAGAAAAAAACAGAAATACATTAATTGTAAAATATGTTTAAATCAATTATCTTAATAAAACTTTAAATTATAATAAAATTTCACAATATCACTGTATGTTTTTACTGTCATTTTGTTCAAATAAATGCAACCTTTGTGAGCATGAGAGACCTTAATCAACAAAATAAAATCTTAATTATTCAACTGCCTGCCCATTGTATTTTAAATATATACAATGTCACTTTCAGTGGTACTGTTATGCTAAACTGGTTATAAATAAAGTTTATATCCTATAAAAAGCTAATGCAGTGATCTTTTACAGTTTATTCAGAAATGCCTGTGCTGCGGTTGGATGCCGTCTGGATTGATTTGTGCGGTGTGGTTGGCTCACCTCAGAGTCAGGACTGAATGTTCCTGATCTCCGGGATGATTTAGTGGGTGAGCCTGATTGGGATGGACGGTTAGTCGCTGATACAGGTTGAGAAGGAGACTTCTTTGTGGGGGCGGGAGACCCCAGGTGGATTTTGGGAGCAGAGCAGCGCTGATCATCTATCCGAGAGCCCTGCCGAAGAGAAAATAATACAAGAGTGCATCGTTATCACAGAGTGCTTTTAGATAAATGACAGTCTATCCAGGTTTCTATTTCTGAGAATGTATCAATGATGGAGACAGGAGAGAGCTAGTAAATGTTGATGATGGTCTTAAAATAAGCCCTTTTTCCTGTCCTATATTTAGACTCTTTTAACAGCTGTGTATAGTCTCACAAATCTATCATTAATCATATATTTTCCTTGATTTTTTTTAATAACAAGTTAAATGTATTATAAAAACATACTGCAAATTTGTTATTTTTATTTTATTTTTTTTTGTTGCAGAAACTGGGTTACACGTTTTTAGGATTCTTTAATGAATAATAAAAATAATACTTTACTGTACACTTTTGATCAATATAATGCTGATATTCTGACCGACCCCAAACTTGTGAATGGCAATATATTATGCCTTTAAATGATGAAGGCAACATATTTCCTCACCTGTATTCTGGAGATCATGCTGAAGAGCTGATCTGAATCCTGAGCAGTCATACTAGGAGGCGATTTGATCTCTGGTAACCGGTTAAGCGTCGCCCGCTGGTCATCTAACTGCCGATTTTGGGTATTAGCAATGAGTTTAAAAAACTTCTCAACATCTTGATCTGGTTTGAAGGTGTAGAGAAACAGAAATTGCACTGATTGGTTTGCAGTTGGTTGCTATTTGATCAGTTATAACAGCTGGCAGACTTACCTGACTGGCTGTTCTCCATATGTCTGCGTGATAAAGGGTTAATCGAGCAGCGTTGTTCATCCATACGTCCATTTTGTGCTTGACTAACTAGACACAACAGCTGGTCCTGCTCATGCTGGTGGATTTAGAACAAGAATAACAGGCTTTCAAACTTGTTAGAAGGAAGTTTGGAGAAAAATGGTTTAAGTGTCCAAGGCTGCTGTAAATATGATATTCATGCTCACTTGAAGACTTTCACCGTCCATTCTGTCCTTGTCTGATATAGGGCTGAACGAGGCTGATCTGGTCGTGAGTGTGTTATAAGTGTCCGAGTCAGCAGTAGCACGAGGACTGAAGCTTGATCTTCTCATAGAGTCCTGGGCCCCAGGGGTCAGGCTCATTTTTGGAGGATTGCGTTTCCTGAAGCTCTACATGACAGGTAAAAAAAAAAAAAAAAAAAACATGCAATACTTTATTCTGAAACCATTCACACACATATATATATATATATATATATATATATATATATATATATATATATATATATATATATATATATATATATACACACACACACACATGTACTGGAAAAAAAATTTATGTAGTATTTACTTACAAAAAAAGAAACAATTTTAACTCTGAAATTGTCGCATTTATGTAGAACCCAGAGAAAACATTACCGTCTCCAGCCGCGAGAGGGCGCTCTATGTCTTCAGTGTAGACTACAGGAGCACTGAGCAGCATAGAGCGCCCTCCCGCGGCTGGAGACGGTAATGTTTTCTATTGGTTCATTTCTCTTAGATCATTTTTCTCATTTCATGTCAGATTAATTTTCATAAATAAGTCGCACCTGACTATAAGTCGCAGGACCAGCCAAACTATGAAAAAAAGTGCGACTTATAGTCCGGAAAATACGGTACAGAGATATTGCAATTAGCACACTGACATTTTGAACTACAACGTAGTATTTTCTTGTAAAAAGTATAACCTTAAACTAATAATCCTTATTTATAACATTGAAAGTGTAGTGTAACTGTAGTTTAGTGTTGTATAGTCGTAATAGATGTCGACTGGAAAACTCACATGAGCTCTGCTGACCATGCTACAGAACTGATCAAAGTTTGTCTTCAATACATTTCCATCTTTAGGATCTTTGATCATGAATGCCTCCATCCCTGGCAATGAGTTAAGCGTCACCCGTTGCTCATCTAATCGCTGACTTTGACTCTTGACCAGCAGCTGGAAAAACTCATCGGCATCTGGTGCACAACACGCAGAGAACATGTAAAAATTACTTTTAAGGCAAGATACTACATTGTTTGTTCAGGCACTGGTACATTTTGAGATTTTGGACTATTTCTAACAATTTTCACCCCACCCTGCCTTGCCTTAATAAATAGATACTACTGATAATGAGGTTAATTTCAAAGATTAGTGTGAAAGTACATTCATTTTGAACATCTTGACCAGAATCTGACCTGGGCTGCAGTCATGAGCTTGTTGAGGTGTTGCTGGACCCAAGGTGCAGCGCTGCTCATCCATTCTTCCATGCTGAGCTTTACTAACCAGAGAAAACAACTGATCCCGATCGCCTGACACTTGCTGTCAAGACAAAAACAACCGATTCAGTTGTAACATCTTTTAACACGGTAGTAAATATACAAAAATGTAACATATAAAAGCATGCAATACCTCCATTTTGTCTGCCACAGACGTAATCTGCAATTCTACAATCTTCATCTGGATTTTCTTCGATATTGAAATACAGAAATCAGTGCATACTTCTTCAAAACGAGTGTTACAGTTTCAGTCATGCTGCGGTCTGGTACTTCTTCTCTCTAAAATCAAGTGATGGATGGAGAGCTTTTAGAAGGTGTTAAGCTCTGAATATAAACCCACACCCATTAGGAAACCTAGACGGGGACCGTCTTTAATCCCAGATAAAACCAGTTAATCCTCTCTATCATACAGTCGTGATCTTTTATCATGGGAGATGATGACAATCATTTGAGCAGTGACATCAATATCTCTCAACAGACACCATCAGCGTGTTTAGGTTAATAACTATGGAACAGATTAATGGATTTCTGAAAATCAGCAGAAAACAGGCTTAAATATCCTGAATGTGATGTACAGAGAGAGGGAGATTTCCATCAGGAGTTGAGTTACAGGAAGTGTGGTTACAAAACAGTAACAAACAGGACCTGGAAGTCTAAAAACAGTAAAATGAAGTGCTTAATTTTCAATTAAAATACTAATTGTTAACCTCAGAAAGTGTACTATATTAATAACAGTATATTATATAAAACAAACTAGATTATTAAAATGTAAAATGTGTTTTCTATTTCAGCATCATTCTTCCAGTCTTCAGTGTCACATGATCCTTCAGAAATCATTTTTATATTCAAATTTGATGCTCAAGAAACATTTATTATTATTGTCAATGCTTGTGCTACCAGCATTTTTTTCAGGAGCATAAAGTTCAAAACTACAGCATTTATTTGAAATGGAAATCTTTTGTAACATTATACATTTCTCACCGTCATTTTTTTATCAATGCAATGCATCTTTTGATTAAATACTGACCCCAATATTTGGTCTACCTGTAGAAATCTTTCATTAAACACAAAGCAAGACGAACATCGCAATACTCAAGCAACTCTTTCTGGAATGAGGTACAAGCAGAATTTATTTCGAATCATTAACACAGACAGCAAACAAAAACACCCAGTGAACCACATCCCCCTATATGTGTGACAACGTAACAGTGAGAGAAGAAAGTGCACGAGTTCAGAGCATGAATAACAAAAAGACATCTACACTGAGAGGAATCCTCTGACGCCTTCACCAACACAGGCAGAAAATATCTCAAAAACGAACTGGAAATCAGAAAGAGACAAATGTACTATAAGAAAGATTATTTAGCTTTAAAGAAGAAGCAAAAATGCTGGTTTACAGTGGAAATCCATTGTGATCATTTGCTCCGGTCTGCAGGTCTAAAGAGATGTTCAGATCACATCAGAATTTGACTAAGGCAAGATTTAATCCATTTATCTGCACAATTATAAGCCTTTGGCAACAGGTCCTCAAATAATTTCACATATCTCGTCATACATACATATATCACTTTTCCTTTAAATTAAACATCAATCTTCAACAGCTTTAATATATATACACACACATACATAGACCAGCAGTTTAACTTGGGCAGTTTAAAATGACTACTTTAAAATACAGCTTATATTCAGGAAGCAAGATCAAAACGGTGTCTTCTGACTGGTCCTCTGAGAGAGAGAGAGAGGTAAGTGATGAGCATCAGGTTTCACATGAGTACAGCGGGACGAATCTCTTCAGTCATGTCCTGCTAAACGGGTGCGGGCTGATCCAAATTCTTAAGGTCATTCAAAAAGTTGGTTGGAGTAAGAATGTGAGTCGATCCTGCCGAAGAAAATTATATTTGACATTTTAAACAATGAAAACAATAAATGCTGTGCTGTGAATGATGTGATATGCTGTTAAGTCGTCTCCTCTCACCGATCAGAACCTCCCATTTGCCCTCGGTGGCCCGGGTCACTTCATAAGCGCAGCGCATCTCTGAATGTGTCATGCCTCCAATCACAAAGATGATGAGGCGCGGGCCGCTGCGGTACTCTGTGGGAGCCTTGTTCTTGTGCCAGTGTCCAAACCGTGCACTACTGGAATAGGATTGGACAGTAACGTCAACACAAAAGCTTCATTCTGCTGTGTTCAATCACTACGGTCTCCTGTGAGCAGTGCTGATACCTGACTGTAGTGGTTGTGGTGGAGATGAGGGCGGGCTCAGACAGGAACGGCCATTGCTTCCTGTCACACTTGTCATCAATGATATTCTGCAGAGCCAAAGGAATTCAAATGAGAATAATTACATTTTTACATGATTATAAAAATATAACGGACAGTGTTTCCTGACCTCCATCACATCTTTAAGGGTGGGTGTCCACCGGGAGAGCTGATACGTGGATTCTGTGCGCTCCTTCCTGTCAGGCAGAGTCTTACCAGCATTAGCGCCCTGAAAGACAAGACAGAGAACATGTTAGTAGTTTAGGTAACTCTTTATTTTAAGGTGTCCTTGTTACACCTTGTACTTACTATTATAATAACAATTAATTATGCATAATTGCATGCAAGTTACCCTATGCCAGACCCTAACCATATAGTAAGTACATGTAGTTAATTAATATTACTCAGAACTTACATGTATAATTACACTGTAACAAGGACTCCTTAAAATAAAGTGTAACCATAATTTGTTAACATCTTTAGGCCTACACCGGTAGCCTGGACAGTTTTACCTGTGAAGAAAAATAGTACAGCTCCTAATGTTCATGAATAAGGAAAGGAAAGACAGTGTCTCATCTTACCCCGGTAATGATGGGGCAGCCCAGGTGCTGCAGGTTGGTGATGATGTTCTTGTCCTGCTGCACATTTGCGTGCTGGATGAGTTTTGTGAGGTTCTCTTCCCCAATGCCTGTGTGTAAAGATGAATCCCATCTGATGAATTCATCAAGGGTTTAAGCTGTCAGTCTTAAATAAAGTCAAAGTGTTCATACCCTTCTTCTTATGGAAAATGTACAGCAGTATGATGCGGATTTTGTCGTAGGGTTCGATCTCGGTGTTGAGCAGAACAGGAACGATACTCTTCATAGCATCTTTGATTGGTTCCCCCTCAGCATCTGATCCCATAGCCAAGTCCTACAGAGGAAATGCTAAATTATTTCTGAGAACACTATGGCTGAATAATAATGCATATAATTTATTAACTATTTAATTATTATAATAATTCAACTTCATCATGCAACATTTTTTATGGACGTGAATGATACCTCAAATCATGAGGACTGTTGAGGAGAGATGTTTTATTGCTGTTCCAGATTATTATTTTTTTTTTTTATGTTATAATCTCACATTGATATAATCTAGTTTCAAAAGTATGGGGTCGGTAAGATTTTTAATGTTTTTAAATGAATTATCCTATGCTGCATTTATTTGATCAAGAATACAGTAAAGAACAGATATATAGTGAAATATTACTTGATATTTTAAAATGTCATTTATTCCTGTGATCAAAGCTGAATTTTCAGCATCATTCCTCCAGTCTTCAGTGTCACATGATCCTTCAGAAATCATTCTGTTAATTTGATTTGCTGCTCGTGAAACATTTATTATTTTCAATGTTGACAACAACAGTCGTGCTGTTTCACATATTTGTGGAAAGAATCATATAAATGTATATATACACATTTCTTTTAGAATTCTTTGATGAATAGATATTTCAAAATATAGTCAGCATTTTAAAAAAAACTAATATTTTGTAATAATGTGAATTATTAATGAAATGATGCTGTGTAACACAAAGCTTCAGAAATGATCAAATCTGGTCTGAATCCACACCAGGAAGCACTGACCTGCTCCACCTCACAAAGCTTGTCTAATGTGTTCTTGAACTTCTTCATGCAGGCATCAGCGAGGTTCAGATGAGTGGAGTACTAACAAGAATACAAGCAAGTGGTTTAAATCACCTAGAAATAAAAGCTTTAAGGAAAGAACCAAAATGTGTTTAAGTGAGTAGTCGTACCAGGCTCAGCTCTTTCTGGTACTGCGGCATCTTCTTCAGCATCTGAGACAGATCTTTGATGCCGGCCTGAGGGATGAAGCAGCATGAATTAGGTACAAAATAGAGTTTTTGTAAAAAAAAAATTATAAAAAAAATGAAAATAATAATAACTGTATGTGTGTGTGTGTGTGTGAATATATATATATATATATATATATATATATATATATATATATATATATACACACACACATGCACGCACACATTTTGTATGTTATATGAAATGTAGAAAATATAGAACACTTTAAAATACAGTACACTTTTAATCATTATGTATTTATTATTATGCATAAAGGTGTACTTAAGTACTGCTTAAGTGGGTCAATAAAGTACTGCTAATTGAATTTAATATTAATTTAAACAATCCCTTTTTCATTTAATTGCAATTAACCATCCCGATCTCACAGAAAAATTTAATTATTTTATACACACTCATTACAATTCATACTCTCTTAAATTTCAAGATGTGTAAATTAAAGGGGATACTAATATTAGTTCATGCATTCTGACTTATTTACACTCTTAAAGAGTTGGATTCTCATGCTAAACATGGACAAAGTCTCAAATAATGAGTTGGACGTATGAGAGTATTTCTGTGGCAAATACTCCTCCAGGAGTACGACATCATAAAGGGCTATATTCCTCGGATGGGCACTTCTCCAGGAAGCAAGTCCTGTGCAGCGCTGCTGATGATTTCCATAACCTTTTTTAATTATTTTAAACCATAAACGGTTTTTAGTTGTCAGTGCAAACGAATCTTAACTTCTATATGACACTGACACATCCGATGATGTTCAGCGTGACATTAACAGTAGTGGACAAAGATTGTGCGTGTACCTTGTCTGTGCTCATCCTCTTACTCTCACAGAAGGTTTGTAGCAGCTCCGTCACCTTCCTGAAACAGAGCAGAAGATCTCAGCACAGAAGGCCAGCAGAGAGGCGGGAGACGTGATGGTTGAGCTGCTCTTACTTGGTGACGTCTGCAATGTGCATGTGCCGCAGCTGCACCCACAGCTCATCGTCCTCGTCCAGCAACACTTCCTTCTCTCGAGCCTCTCCGATCCCTGTCGTCTGATACCTGCCAACAATATGCAACAACTCATAAGTAACAGTAATGACTTCATACACCACTGCTTAGATGAACTGCTCACAACTGGAGTAAAATGGACACTTGTGTTTGATTATAATGAGTACTGGAGGCATCTCTGGAGAAGCAGACAAGCACGTACTTGTAAATGTCTTGTTCGATGTCCAGCAGATCGTAGGCCATGGCCTGAAAGGTCAACTCATGCAGGATTGGAGAGATGGGATCATATCCACGGTCCACTATAAGCAGCTGGGAGCGAGCTTTATCCGCGCCCTGCCCAGGATGAGAAATTACAATTATAGTTCCTTAAAGTGTGTTTTTTTTAAACAACAAACAAACCAAGGAAATGTATTAGTGTGTTAGACGGGTTTCAATGTCAGACAATCAGACATCTGCTTAACATGCTTGTCTGTCACTTTTACAACATAGAGCCTTTGAAATATTTGATTTTTTCTCATTTTAAATGTACACTAGCATTTAAAAGTTCGGGGTTGGTACAATTTTTTTATGATTTTGTAGTAAGTCTCTCAAACTCATTAAGTCTACATTTATATGTTAAAAAACAATTCTTATTACAATTTAAAATAACTATGTTCTATTTCAATGTTTTTTTAAATGAAATGTATTCCTGTGATGCAAAGCTGAATCTTCGGCATCATTACTCCAGTCTTCAGTGTCACATGATCCTTCAGAAAGCATCAAGTTAATTTTGTAGAAACTGAACAGGATCCTCTGATGATTCGAAAGTTCAAAAGAACAGCATTTTCTTTATAAATGTCTTTTCTGCCATTTCTGATCTCATTAATGCATTCTTGCTGAATAAAAGTATACATTTCTTTGAAAAAAAAGAAATCTTAGTGACCCTGAAACTCTGAATGGTAATGTATAAGGGTCCAAAATTAACATACATGCTATGAAACAGATTTATCTACATTTTTTTTTCTATAGCTGACTGGAACAAGCTCTGATGATTGCAACTGAAATGAAGAATATTCAGAAGTTTCAGAAAATGAAAGGAAGGATTCAAGGGAAAACAGATGGGAGGTTAGAAGTTAAAAAAGAAAAGAACATAGATTCAGGAGAGCAGGACGATGACAAAAAATAAAAAAATAAATAAAACCTAAAATAAGATTTGCATTGACACCCACCTGAAGCTCAGGAAAATATCAGCTGACAGACAAGACATGGAAAGAGAAATAGTGCAGAAAACAGAGCAAGAAATGATACAGCGGTTAAGAACTGTCACTTTAAATTGAAGAAACTGAAGAAAGTTTGAAGTATGTGTGTGACAAGATAGTGGGTGCTTAGAAAAACAAAAAAAGTGTTTGGAGTGCATGATAAATATCCCAACATCTCACCTCTCCCATACTGGGATTGTCTGCTTTATGTGCATTCAGACGGTCCATCACCATCTCAGCCAGGGTGAAATTCTCCTTTGGGCCCCTGAGAGAAACACAGTTGGTTTACACTTCCTGTACACCTCAAACTAATCATGATACACCAGGAAACTAAAAGTGCTGCCAAGTGCATGTGAGAACTGGGAGTGAAGGGCATCAGTACTGGCGGTAGCGGATGGCTGGGTACTCCTTCAGTGTGTCACAGAGTGTGGCGATCTGCTCGGCCATGGCCTCCATCATCCTGGTCCTGTCATCTAGATTAGTCTGAGATGGGCTGTAGAAAGTGTGGAAAGAACTGGGGTTGTCCAGAATAAACACCTGCAACATGAACAAAGTGTGTCAGAAACAGCTAGATTTTTTTTTTTTTTTTTTTTTTAAGAAAATGTGAAAACCACATCACAGCCAAACGTTTGGGGTCAGTAAGATTTTGTTTTTTTTAAAGAAATGAATAAATGTATTCAGCAAGGATGCATTAAATTGCAAAAATAAATAAAAGTAACACTAAAGAGATATATATATATATATATATATATATATATATATATATATATATATATATATATAAAATGTAAAGGATTTCTATTCAAAGAATCCAAAAAAAAAAAAAGGTATCATGATTTCCACAAAAAAGAGCAGCAGCAGATATGCGTTTTCAAAATTGATTATAATAAGAAATGTTTCTTATTATGTTTCTTAAAATATCTTACCAACCCCAGACTTTTGAACAGTAGTTGATGCATGTGCTTGCAATGCTACCACGCACCTGCAACTCATATGGTATGAAAGCCACATTGATTTCCTTCAAGGTTTTGATGACCTTGGCGACCCTTGACCTTCCAATCTCAGCAAAAAGCCCATCAGGACAAGCTGAATGCAGGATGAACAGAGATAGACAATATAATAACTACTCAAATTCAGACCATGCGCTGTAGGCAACCATGATGGACTGTCTTCAAAAGAGAAACGTCAAAGTAAATAGTAAAATCAATAGTCTTACTGTCTGTAAAGAAGATGTGTGCTGCTTTGTATGTGAAGGCTGCTTCTTTGAAATCACCAATCAGAGAATGAATTGACTGAAATACAGATATGAGATTAGGGCTGTCAAAAAAAAATGTAAATTTTGAATATTTATCAAATTGAAAATAAAAATACACATTCGAATGCAAAAAAGTTGCATGTTCAAAGTATTGTGGAAAAAAGAGAACATCAATGTGGAGAAGATCTTGTTTACGTAAAAACTGAAACCAAGTCGTTCACACAGAACTCATATTTCGTGCATTTTCTAGAGGGACATCTTCCATCACCGTTGCACCCGCGTCTCACACGACAGAGCCGCATGTTTAGAAATCCATGTAAAATTAATGTGAATTCAACTTTTTAAAAACATATCTCGAGACTTTATGGTGGGTTTTCCCCATCCCACTGCCTCTCATGTTTTTAAATGAAAAATGTACTCTGTGTGATTGGATTTCCGGCCCTTTGTATTAAACTATGCATGCATACATGATGCTGTTTTGTTTATAGTTGTTTAAGCAATTCATTTAAAAATGGTTTATAAACATTATTTTAAATATTATTCACTTCACAGTCATGTATTCTTGTGCTTTGAATAAACGTGCATTAGCAATATTTTGCCCGATGCGCCCTCTTGTGGCCTCAGAAGAGAAGCGAAAAGCTTTTCTTCACCCTAACTGAAATTATGCATTTTAAATTTGAATATGATTCGAATTTTGATAATATTTAAGTACAAAATTCGAATTTAGATTTTCAGTTATTTTGACAGACCTATATGAGATCATTGAAATTAAAAGATATTTTTTTTTACAACACTGTATATTATATTAACACTTCAACTGAGAGATGCGTGGCAGTAAAGATGCTCACTTTTGGCACAGGGGATATGAGGTAAATGGCCTCCAGACTAGGGATGGGCTCCCTCCGCTTGTTAATGTCCTCCACAACTGTGAAGAAAACAGGACAGCTCACATCTAGATTTTTCCTAGTGGTTTATGGGACAAGCAGTGAAGCGAATACAGACACATTTTGCAATAAAAACCTCTTTAGCACAATGGAATATTTGCAACAGTTAGCAGCCTAATTAAAAAAAATAAAATAAAAATAAAAACCTGTGAAACCAATGAAACCTTGTGAGATCACATAGTAAACTGACCTGTGAAAGGAAAAAAATAGAAATATGCTTACTTGTAATGCCCTCTGCCATGATGTCAGACATTTTACAGCAAGAGGACAGAATGCGCATACTGATGTGATCCACGATGAGCACCTAAATACACACAACAACCACACAGTGAGTCATGTGAAAACAGGATGAAAAGTATAAAATGACACTCTACTTGTACCAATATTACCTTCCATTCCCCATCTTTCTTCACACTTTTGATGACACCACTGAGGATTTCTACAGACAAACCAGCAATGTAGTTAGACAACATCAACATTACCTATAGTGTCCATCGCAGGACACGGCCTATAGTGTCCATCGCAAGACACCGGACACCACCTATAGTGTCCATCGCAGGACACCACCTATAGTGTCCATCGCAGGACACCGGACACCACCTATAGTGTCCATCGCAGGACACGGCCTATAGTGTCCATCGCAGGACACGGCCTATAGTGTCCATCGCAGGACACGGCCTATAGTGTCCATCGCAGGACACGGCCTATAGTGTCCATCGCAGGACACGGCCTATAGTGTCCATCGCAGGACACGGCCTATAGTGTCCATCGCAGGACACCGCCTATAGTGTCCATCGCAGGACACCGCCTATAGTGTCCATCGCAGGACACCGCCTATAGTGTCCATCGCAGGACACCGCCTATAGTGTCCATCGCAGGACACCGCCTATAGTGTCCATCGCAGGACACAGGACACCGCCTATAGTGTCCATCGCAGGACACAGGACACCGCCTATAGTGTCCATCGCAGGACAACACCTATAGTGTCCATCGCAGGACAACACCTACAGTGTCCATCGCAGGACAACACCTACAGTGTCCATCGCAGGACACCACCTACAGTGTCCATCGCAGGACACCACCTATAGTGTCCATCGCAGGACACCACCTATAGTGTCCATCACAGGACACCACCTATAGTGTCCATCGCAGGACAATACCTATAGTGTCCATCGCAGGACAACACCTATAGTGTCCATCGCAGGACAACAACTATAGTGTCCATCGCAGGACAACACCTACAGTGTCCATCACAGGACACCACCTATAGTGTCCATCACAGGACACCACCTATAGTGTCCATCACAGGACAACACCTATAGTGTCCATCACAGGACAACACCTATAGTGTCCATCACAGGACATCACCTATAGTGTCCATCACAGGACAACACCTATAGTGTCCATCACAGGACAACACCTATAGTGTCCATCACAGGACAACACCTATAGTGTCCATCACAGGACAACACCTATAGTGTCCATCACAGGACAACACCTATAGTGTCCATTACAGGAAAACTATGAAAAAGCCATTCGTTTATGGCATTTACAATGATGATGTGCCATATAATGATGAGCTTCAGCTTTATAAAGCAGGTTAAATGTCTTTCTGGACTACTTGCTTTAAAACAAGGACTAACAAAAATACAAATAATAAACAAATGACTGATATTAAGATTTCAGATTTGGTTCTCAAATTGCATCCCTGGTGATAAATGAGAATTAAATGCGAAATTGTAAATAATAGTTAATATTGTAATAATGTAATAATGTCTGTAGGGTGTTGTGCATTGTCACAAGAGTTTTTTTTTTTTTTTTTAAGTGTCATTTCCTGTGTTTTTATTATGTCCGGCGTGATGTTGATCACAAGACCACAACCGACGCAACAATTATTAAACAATGCACTGCAATCCAGCCTGGTATCCCCTCCATTTACACAAATGACATTTTCTGAGGCGTAAAAGTGTTGAGTAAAGTAGTTAAACTCTGTTGAAGTTGTAGTGCACTTCAGCAGCTACATACGGAAGTGTGCTCCATTATGACGTATCGAGCCCTCAGTGTACACCTGTTGCTTTGATTATACATCCTGACAGGTCAATATATCACTGTGTAAGCTCTGAAACATCTGCTACACGAACAGCATACGTTTTAAAGACCGTATTGCAAGATTAACTCAAACTTACTCTCGTTTACGATCGCCTTTAGTCCACTCGGGGCCATCTTGACTCTTCCCTGTTGACAGATTGCTCTGGTCTGTGAAGGCAGAAATGACTGACACTCACACACCCTGATGGACAAGAAGAGCCGGAAGAGACTATTCAAAATAAGAGTCTTCAGGCGAAACATTAGAACAAAAACTATGGATGGCTTATTACCATGTCAATAATTTATATACATATAACTGTGGTGTCAAACAAACAAACTAAGGTTATGAAAAAAAGTTGTAAATCGTTAAAAAAAAAATGTCGCTGATATTAATCATTTTGAATTTACATTTTTCCACTGAAAAAAAAAAAAAAAAAAACTAGTTAGTGCAGTAAAGTGAGGTCAAAGGACTGTTTGCTGTGGTATTGGATTTATAAAAAAGTTCAAAGACATTTTCTCAAATTTATTATGATTCATGCAACTGAAATAATCTCAACTGTCACTATTTCGTGGTATATACTATAATTCAAAATATTAGCATTAGCTGAATTGTAAAATGACTTGTGGGTCACACGCTTCACGCAGACCCATCGGGCCTCAGTGGTGAGCGATGTTTCAGAGCAGCTGCTCCTCTCGCTCTGAATCTGTATATACATTCACAAACAGCCATAAATCGCAGCTCTTTAAATTTTTAAATTATGCCGCGCCACTGTTTTTGAGAAGACATGCTAATATATATACTAATATATAGATTCAGATACGAATAAAGTCGTAGTTTTTGCTATTTTTGGACCAAAATGCATTTTCGATGCATCAAAAATTCTAACTGATCCTCTGATGTCACATGGACTACTTTGAAGATGTTTTTCTTACCTTTCTGGACATGGACAGTATACCGTACACACAGTTTCAATAGAGAGACTGAGAGCTCTCGGACTAAATCTAAAATATATTAAACTGTGTTCCGAAGATAAACGGAGGGCTCACGGGTTTGGAACGACATGAGGGTGAGTTATTAATGACATAATTTTGATTATTGGGTGAACTAACCCTTTAATATTCCTTTAAGCAAGGATCTGCTATTTAAATTATTACATGAAACAAAATTATGACCATATGGATAATACAATTAAAATGGAATTCGTTTTAATTTACTTTGAATTTGAAAAAAAACAAAACAAGCAACAACAAAAGCAGTGTTTTACAGATAATAAAGTAATATCACACACAAAAAAAGTCAAACCATTTGATTTTTAAGGTTCAAAGGCAATGAAACTACAAAAATATAAATTTCCCCCACCCATTTCTTAAATTATGTCTGGAAACAATAGTCTTATTCTGTACAGGTTGACACTTTGTTCACTTAAAGGCTTGATCCCAGAGTTGCACTATGATGCAATAACCAGTGCTGCTGTTTTCCAGTCATTCCTCAGACTGCACGCCCATGTGTTTCAGCATCTTCTGCTCCTTCCGCTTTCTCATGCGCTCCTTGAAATCCTCCAGTTCTTGCCTCTGTTTCAGATCGATAAATGCCACATGTGAAACTGAACGTCATTGCACCTCACTTGTGTAATCTAAGCATATTTTAAAGTACATTTTCAGCATTCCCGAGGGATGTGGCTGCTGAATAGTAAAATATCTACCTAAATATCTGTTTAACCTAACCACTACAACCACTCGAGTAAAAGCGGTCTGAATAACTTACAAGGCATCAAATTAAAGAGAAAATACTTACATGCATTTTCTCATCAGGTGGGAAGATCTCCCTCTGAAAAACGTAATGATATAATTTGATCATACAACAGCAAGAGCATATAGAATTGCTAAATATGTAATACTATATTAAATTTGACTTCTCATTGAAATTATGCACCTTTCGCTTTACGATGTATTCTTCAAAATACTCCGCTTGGTTTGATATCCAAAACATCGCCACTGGAAACGACAGATACACCATCATCTGTTTAACATTATAAATGTGTTGATATTCACATATGCTCGGTCATTCAAATACGTGCAGCAGTGAGCAAAGAGTTCAGCGTTTAGCAAAGTGGGACGATTACAGCTTCTGCGGGTCCTTTTAAAACCCCAAAGATGGTTTAGTCTATTCATATATAGTTTATTTATACAGACCGACTCGCTTGCAAGTGTAAATGTCATCAAACTCACCCTAAAAACCTCTATTTTAACCCCCATGTCCTACAGCTTGACAGTCACGCATTCAGGCACTTCCTGTTTTGTAAGATGTCAAAATAAAGGTCTTGCTGAACACACACAAATATTCATGCGCCATTAATTAATAAAATACTTCTCTGGGCATGTGTGTGTTATTTTGTGTACACACACACACACACACATATATATATATATATATATATATATATATATATATATATATATATACATAAAACAGACAAGTACGTGAATTTACTAAAACATTCAAGATGTGCATTTCAAACTTGATTCTTGTAACCAACCATCTTTCAGCAGACTCTTTCCTCTTACGTAAGCCAGCGTCAGGCTTATGAAAGCGCGTGCAATCGCTGACTGGATTCACGTACAGCAACATTATGTAAGCACGCAGTAACTTTACATTGGATTCGTCAGCTACTCCAACTTGTTAGACCAATAGATATTTTGGATTATCCACGTCTATCTGAAAGAACTTCACCTTCATATGATCTTAAATTCCTCAAAATGACTCAAGCTTCAGTCATTTACATTACTTTTTATGGAAAAGGCCCATTGAAAGTGAATATTGACTGAGGCTGTGAGTCCATAATATTGTGCTACATTCTCCTTTTGAAAAGGTATAGGTGAAAAAATAAAGGTTTTATTTTTTTTAACCGTTTCTAACCCTCACAGAAACTGTCAAGAAATGTCCCAGACACATTTCACTCCAAAATCAATGAGGGGAAATTACAATTGCTTTATTGAAATCTTAAATGTGCTTTTTTTTCTGTTTGTTTTCGGGTGAAATATGTCCCTACATTTTCTTGAGATTCACCATTTTGTAAGAAGTACTCTTGAGTGAAAACTGATATGCAGCAACACAATGGACAACACAGCAGGTGGACTGTGCATAAAGCTGTTGACTTACAAAAGAGATGACAGACACATTTTGGTTTCATTTTAATTTTCTATAAAAGAGATGAGTTTATTTCATGATCATAACAGATTGAACCATTGACCTCGATAGCCCACGCACATACCAAACAGTAATCGAGGAGAATGTTAAACAAATCCAAAAGGAAAAAAATAAAATAAAATACCTGAATAAAGCAAACTCTCTGCTGAGCTGCAGGTCAGCCCATTCTCTGGAGAATCCGAATCTATGGCACATAATGTCCAACTGTTACCATGGAAAAGAAAATACATGAAAATGCTTGAAGGAATGAAGTGTTTCTGTTCTTTGAACTTTTACAGACCAAATTAAACAAAGGAAAAGAAAAAAAATAGATATTTATATAAATGGACTTCATGAGGAAGAACAAGAACCAAAAAAGTTCGCAAAGCATCAAATGAAGTGTTGTTGCCATTTAAACCTGTGGGTAAAAACACCCTCCCCAGCCACATACCGACAACCGTACTGACATGACGTACACCTCCAAACATCCTGACACACACAAATGTACGTTTAATGATGATGATGATGATCAGACATGTCCTCTTAGCAGTTTTGAGAAAACAAAAAACTAGTTGTTCGGTGTATAGATTTAAGAAGTCCAGCTAAAACTAGATTTAAACCTGAATATCGTAAATGGGTAAAATATAAAACGTTTACTTTCCTTTTTTGTCTCTTAAACACAAGCGCTCGCCCCAAAACCCCCAATTTTCCCCTCCCCGTCCAACCGTGCCCCTCCCTCGCCCTCCCAGAACATAAAATATGCCAACTAGAATCGCAATACAATACAGGCACTGGAGAAAACACTATAAGAGAAAACTTAGAGGACCTGCCGAGGTCTCGAACTGTGCATCCCCCCCCCCCCCTCCCCGCGCTCTGCCCCGCCCCCCTTGCTGAGTCAAATAACAGAATTCGAACACATCCACTATAATCGTACAAGAACAATGATAAATCAGAACGGTTTGATTTTTTTGTAGCTTTTTGTACTTAATGAAATTCTCGTAATTATATCTAGCACAGCATACAGAGTTCTCTCTGTGAAGGTGCAATAAACACATCTGTGAAAAGAAGAGAGGAGTCATGCAGAAACCAGCTGAGAGCTCCATCGCGTTGGCTTGGTGTTCGCATGACGCTCTCAGACGCGTGTACCAGTTGCGTGTTCTCTGTCTATATGTATAATACACTTAAAAATAGTTATCATATTCTTTAAATTATATTCAAACTAAAGGATACTCAGAAACCACCCTTACAGGTCAATGCTCCGGCCCGTGGTGAGTCTCCTCACCGGGTTTACATGAAAACGATGAGCGATGAAGTACATCTCCATGATTCTGTCCTCAATTAACACTTGTCAGAATAATGCATATATTAGGGTTTCTTTTCTACAAGGCTACCTAAACTTTTAATGACGAGTGGGGAGAACAAGAAAATATATTTATATATTTAGAAAGACATGTTAAGAGTGAAGCGTTTCGGGTCTCAGCTATCAGCAATAAAAGGAGATGGGTGTTTGGCATAGACATCAGCGGGTAAGGTGTTGGTAAGAGAGTTAAAAATATCTTAAAAAAAAAAAAAAAGAGGAAAACAATAACGAAAAAGAAACAAAAATACAACCAACCAATCAATCAACCAAAACAGTAATTAAGAAAATACCTTTTTACAGTAGATCCTACATAATGAAAAATCTGCACATGATAACAGTGTGAAACACACCAATGTTTAGTCATTTGTCACAGCCCCTGTTTGTGTTGTCGTGATTACGAGTCAGAGGTGTAAGGCCAGCTGTACTTCCTCTCTCGAGGAAGGTCATAAGTGCCCCCAAACCCATCCTGCCATTTGCCTCACGAAAAAGGGGGAGAGAGGATAAAGCGAAAACGAAACTATGGGAGGGAGAACAAATCAAATGGGAAACAAAGACGTTTTGTAATCCCCCACTGACATCTGGCATTCGACGGATGCCGCAGTACAGAGAAACAGTACATTTCATTGTTGTCGTTCAGATATTCCTCCAGCGATCACATTGTCCATTGCTCCCATATTCTGAATTAAGAGTGTCAGACGAGTCCTCTCGTTCCCGACCATGGTCACAATGGCAAATCCAGGAGTAATGCCGGAGAGGCGGTGCTGTCCCAGTGTGAGGGTCCCTCTTTCTGCTAAGGCAAAAGGAGAGCCACAGCCTCCCTCTCAGGGCCTCAGCTTATGCATCGCTAGTTCAGCCTCTTCAGTGTTTCTTGTGGTCACATGGGGTCTTTTTCCCTTACTGCTTTTTGAGTTCATTCTGTCCGTGCAGAGGAATCCATGAGCAGTTTCACAGTTTCTCACTGCCTCTCGCGCTTCAGAACAAGTTCTCCTCAAAGATAGCCATCAAATCGCTTTGGAAATTCATGTCAATTGTAGCTGCCATCTGTAGAGGTGAAGAAAACAAAAATGAATATTTCTGAATTTAAAACATTTATCTCCAAATAAATGCACGTTTATGGAAATGTGATTAAAAAACAATTGAAACCAACTTTAGTACAAGGTAATGGTCAAAGGTTTGGGGTCAACCTGAATCAAAAATATTAAGCATCACAACGGTTTTCAACATTGATAATAATAAATGTTTCTGGATTAGCAAATCAAAATATTAGAATGATTTCTGAAAGATCATGTGGCACTAAAGAATGGAGTAATTCAGCTTTGCATAACAGAAATAAGTTACATTTGAAATGTATTACATTAAAATTTTATAATATTACAGTTTTAAGCAAATAAATGCAGTCTTAGTGGGCATAAGAGACCTTTCAAAAGAAAAATTGTACCAACCCAAAACGTTTGAACGCTAATGTGTTATAAGTGATGTGACTGCAGCTGTATCTCACCGCCTCTCTCCTCCTCCTCTCCTGTTCCCGGCGACGTGCGAGCTCCCTCTGCTGGTCAAGTGCACTCTGGGAAGCCGCGGGGGACTGGGGTGGGCCTTGAGACGGCTGTGGGGCCGAGGGCGGTTGGGCCGTGTTCTGGGCTTGCGGCTGAGGTTGGTGCTGCTGCTGTTGTGGCGGCTGAACCTGCTGTTGCTCTGGCCGCCTGCGGGGCTCCTCCTGAGGCCTTCGAGACGTCTCAATGGAGTCCTCCTCATCTCGCCCCCTTCAGACAGAAAGAAAATGTCTTGAAACTGCTAAACAGTCCTTTTGTTAAAAATAATAGGTCACAGTTAGGAGTTTCTGAACGGCCCTCTTACCGAAGTTTCTCTTGTTCTCTGCGCAGACGGTCTTTCTCTGCTTGCTCGGCCTGAGCCTTCAGGGCTTTCTCTCGCTCTTCCTTCTCTCGGGCCACACGTCGAAACTGTTCAAAGCTGTCGCTGGAGGACTTCAGACCAGACGAGGGAGCAGAGGTGGATTTCTGCGCCAGGCTTGCCCAGGAACCCATGTTCTTCAGTTTCACATCCTGGGGATCAAACGAGGGACACGTTATGAGGCATAGTAATGTAGCATAACCATTCCAGAACTGCTGTATTCATTGAAATTAAAATGAATCAAGTCGTCCCTTCCACCCACCTGTACCTTTTTAGGCGCCACAGGAGTCTTGGGCTCCGGTTTGAATTTCTCTTTGTCCTGCATGGAAGGTGGTGGACCGCTCTGCTCAGAGGAGCGGATGACAGGACGGGAACTTTCAAGTTGTTTCATATCTGCTTCTAGAACAAGATGATAAACGGTTAGTTCTGGTCCTCCAATCTGTCTGGCAGAGCACAACAGAGATTGTCAACATTTGATATAACTGCATTTAGAGACGTTTCACTATTCGTTTGTATGTGTGAATTGGAAAGTTGTGTGATATTGCATGGGGTGCAAAATACATATATATATATATATATTTATAGCACAACTTCATGTCTTTTCCACATCTGTTTGTGCAATGCTTGTAAACAAATACTCAACAGTTGATATTAAACTTATTGTTTATTGTATAAAAGCAAATCAACTTGAGTAAGACATGTCATTTTGAATGTCAGCTTATCAGCGTGACAATGCATAAACATGCATACTCTGAAACTCAGGAGTTTCACTCACTCTGTTGACTGTGGCTTGGCATTGTGGGTTTGCTCTCTGGGTGCTTGTGAGGGTCTTGTCTCATGGCTGGACTGAAGGGTTCACCACGCCTCACAGGTGAAGGAGGCAGCTTCTCTTCTTTAATACCACCTAAAATTGAAGGTCCTTGCTGTGGTTCCTGAAGCAAACAAAGCAACAAACACCCATTTATATAACCAAAAGATATTTAACACATCATACTTGCACATGGACACTGAAAACAACCAGTGTCACAGAAATGGAAAGGGTACTGACCTTTTTGGCCTGAGGAGGGGACTGGTGGACTAAAGCATACTGAGAGATTTGAGGAGAATGCATAATGAGCTGGGAGGGGTTATCTCGCATGTGTGCTGTTGAAATGAAGACACCATTAGAATACAGACATTTACAGTGCTGTCTGATACAGGAACATTTATTTAGTAAATTATCCATTTTTATGGCAATTACAACTAACAAAAAGAAACAAAAATACAAAAACAAAAAATAAACATCAAGTATTGTGATTTTTAGCAGTTTAAGCATCCATTTGACTACCAAAAAAAGCATACAACAATGAACAAATAAATAGCTTATTACTTTTTTTTTTAGTTTCAGCAACTTGAAAAGCTACTGTTTAAAAGACAGTTGTGTTACCCGAGTTATAGGAGTCAGACTTGTGTTGACGTGGAGAGTGATGCTGCTGCTGCTGCTGCTGGATAATCTGCTGTGCTTTTGTGGAGGGCATGGAGACTTTGTGTTGACTAGGCTGCGTTTGTGTGGTCTGCACAGGGCCTTGAGAGAAGCTCAGCTGCTGCATGTGCATGTGTCTGGCCTGATGCTGCGAGAGCTGCGGGGAGGGCTGGTGCGCCGCAGCCGGCTGGGCTTGAGTCTGAACAGGAATCTGCGGTGGGGGCAGGGAGCTCTGCTGGCTCATCTGAGACTGAACCTGCACTGACTGCAGCAGAGACTGCTGGCCCGGCTGCTGCGGCCTGCTCTGCAGAGACTGCATTAGTGATGCCGGCAACTGCTGCTGCAGGCGGTTCGGATGCAGGTGCTGCAGGTACATGGGCAGGGGCATGGAGGGAACAGGCTCCTCGTCGTCCTCTAGCAGCATCTGTGGGGGCTGGGAGGATAGCTGACCCTCGGGAGTGAGCGTGGGTGGGGAGAGGGGCCGCTGGCGGATTTGCTGGGGAGGATGCAGGAGGTGAGGAGGGAGGTGGTGCTGGGGCTGAGGGGGTTGCTGGGACTGGAGCTGCTGCGGCAGGGTCTGTTGGGGTTGCTGCTGCTGCTGGGGCGTGCTTTGCTGCGGAGGTTTAGTAGGTAGCGGGGCTGCCCTATTACTGGGCCTTGAAGGCTGCTGAGGCATTGCGTTGTGCAGGGCTAGAGACCAACAACACGAAGAGAGAGGAAGACCACAAAAACTTGATTAAATAAAAGGTCAATATAGAATACCTGTATTGTAAACAAAAGTGCACTATAAAGTGAAGAATAGAGCCAATCAGAGCATATCTACTCCAGTTGAGACCAATGAGAGGTGGGCAGTGTGAAAATCACTCAGCATGGTAGTCAAAATGTTTTGTTTTTGCAATTTTGACCCAGTACATCCAGAAAGTATTCTTAATTAATAAAAAGTAATTTTGACTTGATAAACAGGAATTTTTCACTTACCTGGGGATGGGAGGATGGGGTGCTGGTTCAGGAATGGGTGGGTCTCAGGAGACACTGGGCCTCCTGGAGGGTGAGCGTTGAGGTGAGGAGGCGCAGGAGAGGGCGAGTCATTGGCATGATGGGGAAGGTGCATGAGGGGCTGGACGAAGTGGGCTAGAGGGTCAAAGGGGTTTTCCAGGAGCTGTGAGGGCTCCAGAGCTGTGACGGGAGGAGGCATGTAAGCAGCGGGAGACGCATGCTGCTGCTGCAGCTTCAGCTGAACACTGGGCTGCAGTGCAGGGGCCTGGGGTTGATGGGGAACTTGCTGCTGAGGCATGCTTGGAGCCACCACCTGGTGATGAGCCTTCTTTCCTTCACCTCTCCCTCTCTTCTTCGGCTTAGAAGGCATCCCTGTGTTCAAGAAGGAAGATTTATCACGAAATGCAGCTTCTTGAGCCATTTAACATTTCAAGCGCTTTAGAAATGCAGCTGTTCACATTATGGATCTATAGGGCTCACCTGTCTCTGAGTCTTCACTTTCTGAGGAGCTGGACTCACTGCTGCTGCCCATCTCGGATGATGAGCCTTTTGTCTTTGCAGCACTCATTGCCTCCATGGACTTCTCTGGAACTGAAGGACAAGAAACAATGATCTATAAGAATATGCATACACCATTGTCAAAACAAGTGTCTGTACAGCCAATCCGCTGATATGGCTGAGCACTTTTGGTATGGCCACCAGGGCCTTAGTGTTAAAGAGATTTGTAAAATCATTCACCGGCGGGCTTCTTATTCTTGCGAAGGCAGGACGACACGTATCTCTCCAGTTCCCGCAACGTAGAAGGCTTCAACGTCTCAAAGTCGATCTCAATCTCGTCTGGGTTGGAGTTCTTAAGCGAGGGTTCGCGGGACTGGATGATGTGGACCACACGGCCCAGCTTGTCTCCAGGCAGCTTGTTAATGTCCAGACTCAGCTGTCTCTTTTCTTCATAGGACATAGGCTTACACTTCTCTCCAGCAGGCATGCCTGCCATTGGAGCTCCTCCACTGAGACCCAGTTCCTCCTCAGGATCCAGGCTCACCACAGGTTGCAGGGTTGGTGGAGCGGCACCTGGAGGAGCCATGGAGCGACCACTACCCTTACCTCCCTCCTTCTTGCTATAGGGCATAAGTCAACAAGAACTTCTCATTTTCAATGACACTATACAATTAAAGGGTAAATAGCTAAGTTCTCAGACTCTCCACACTGATAAAAGTGATTAAACCATGTAATTTTGGATACTTGAAATGTGTCTGTATAACCAAATATAGCTCACCTCGGCTTCTTGGGCTTCTTAGGCAGAGGATCCTTGTTCTTGGGCTTTCCTGGATTCTTGAGGGTAAGAGGCGGCTCCAGGATCTCTTCCAGTGCAGGCATGACTCCCGCTTTCTTTTTGTGCTTGTCTTTCTTCTTCTCCTTCTTTTCCTTCTCTTTTTTCTTTGGTTTGCTGGCCTGAGGCTGGGACAAGGCAGCCAGCTGCTCATGAACCGCTTTCAGCTGAGCAACAAAAGAGAACAAAACAGAGATTAAATTCTTCTCAGGGGACAGTATTGCATCTTTGTAAAGTGTAAACTTGTACACTTCTAGTATCTATGGTGACAGATCTTTCGGCCAGCTTGTCCTTGACTTCTTCCTTGGGTATGTGCTGGCAAAAACGAAGCATAGATCTGCTCACCTGCTCCTGAAGCTCTGCTAGCCTCTGGGCTCTCTCCTCTTCAGAGTCGTCCGTGGAGGATTCTGATTCAGATGAGGAATCACTGGAGCTGTCCGAGGACGAGGCCGTGCCCATGGGTGGCTGTGTCTTGACAGGAGCCTGGTGGAGCACAGGCGCAGAAGTGGGTCCCAGCATTTCCTCTGGCTCATCTGGCATCTTAGCAAAACGCATCTCAAACACATCCTACAAAAAGAGAAAACCTTTTTTGTGATCTAGTATAAGGCGCTTCTTATTTTCATTTAATAATTCAGCAATGTACACTTTGATAAATTCTGACAACATTATAGAAAGAGTGGAACATTACAGTTTTTTTTATTTGCTGCGTTCACAGATTTCATTCCTCAACCACTTTCACACATCTATCGATTAAGGTATGAAATTAACAGGGGCTTGGGGCCAATAAATCCATCCAAAATGAAGTTCAGGGGTAAAAAAAAATAAAAACACACCGTCTCTTTGAAAGATTGTAGCATTACATTTATATCTCCTCATGTTACGTTTGATTTCGTTTTCCAGCATTCTGCATTACTTACACTAGACTGAAGTCATCGACCGCTTTACTGATAGGGAACGTTTTCTTTTCTTGCTTTCTGTATATAGTTTATTCACAGTTTGATTAACTTTTTTCAATCTACTAAAATAACCATGAAATCATCCTCATTTTATAATGTGTAAAACTGTTTTTTAGGTTTTGTTTACATAGCCAGACTGACAAGTCTTCTCCCAAAACACAAAAACAATTTTATGTAGCCTACTGATCAACACTAATAAATATTGCATAACATTAGCAAAAATCAACAATTACTATGCCAAAATATCACCCTGTAGTGAGTTGCTGTTCTTTATTTGTACAATCTGTAAAACTGACTAACCAGCTTGATGCCGGTCTAGTAAAAACGACTTGTCATGCAAGCCTTAATGTACACAGTGTTTTGCAGGCATGTACATACCTGCAGTTTACGTGCCATAGCCACCACTTCATGGTCTGGAGGGTTGTACTTGTAACAGTTGGAGAACATTAACCGTACATCTGCTGCAAACTCCTGAGCATCTCTGTACTGTCTGTTTTCCAACTTTTCCTGTACGACCAAAGAGAAAACTGAATGAATAAGAATGGAAAGAAAAAGTGGCTCATTATCCTCTGATTGAGAACCAGCAGATGCATTTTCACCTTAATAGTGCTGAGGTCCATGGGATGCTTGATGATGTCAAGGTAATCGTGTAATCCTAAAGCATCCACATCCACTGGCTTGTAGAAGGGCCAAGCGTATGCTGCATGCTTCTTAGCAAACATGTCTTTTACAATGCCGGAGCAGTAGCGTAGCTGCTCTTGTTGCTTGGGACTGTGGGTCCCAGTGGCAGGCGTCCAATGGTGCTGGGAGTCTGGTGCCTCTTTTTTGGATAGTTTGCTTGGTCGTGTACTATCCCGGCGCGGCAGAGTCTTTCCTGACTTTGACTCAGCAGGCGAGGACTCGTTCAGCGGGTCGTTTGCAGTAGGTGTCGTGGTGTCTGCTTTCCTTTTCTGACTTTTTCTCGGTTGCTGATGAAAAAAGCGAGTGAGGACAAAGCCGCAAGATTAAAAACAAGAAGAAAGACACCGTGTTTAAATGTTATGGGCCAACTTACTTTGGGAGGAATTGGGATGGGGCTTTGTAGAATAGAAGGGGTGCTCTGCTGCATTAGCACGGGCGGCAGAGTAGTTTGGGTCGGAGGAGGCACAGCCGTCATCAAAGAGACCTGTGGGTTGCAGTCTGTGGGGCCCATAGAAAAAGGTGGCCCTAACTGAGGCGCAAGGGGAGGATGTGAAGGGAGTGAAGGGGGTACTCGAGGGGGCAAGGCTTGCATGGTGGACTGGGGAGGTAAAGTAGGCGGACCCTGTGGTGGTCCTCTCGTTTGTGGCCCAGGGGCAAGACTGGAAAGGCCACGTGTTTGAGGGTTTGTATGCGTAGACTCCAGGCCAGGTGCAATCTTTAGGTTCATGTCTAATAATACAGAGACACAGAATACGGAGTAAATAAAATGATTCATTTTAAAGCCATTGGGTGGATCTTGACGTCCAGCATAATGGGTGGAACTAGACACACATCCTAACCCTACTCATACCCTTTCGGGAGCTAGATGTCATTTGGCACTGCAGTGAACACTATTTGAGACAGACAGTGAAGCTCAAATGATATTCTGGCTAAAGCAGTTGTGTAATATCCATGAAGGTACAGCAAGCAGTGTGAGTGGCCCTCAGGACAGAGAGAGTATGAGACTTATACCTGGATCCTTCCTGCCCCGGCCACGACCCTTGCCGGATGTGGTCGTCAACTCAATCTCCTGCTGGGGCATCTCCGAAATCTTGTGGAGGAAAGCCTTCTCCAGAGCTTCTGCCATTAAGACTATGTCATCCCCAGACTGCAGGGGGCGACACATACCATTAACCACACGCCTAAACACACCACTGTGATCCATTATAAATGATGAGCAGAAATGTGAACCAGTACCTTATTGTAAATGTAACAGTTAGTAAACATGGTGTTGAAGTCTTGAATACATTCTTGGGCATTGACGTAGTAATTGTTCTCTAGGCGTTTCTTGATTGTTCCCATGTCCATAGGATTTTTGATTATCTTGTAATAGTCCTAGTGAGAGGAGGTTTTAAAAAGTCAGCATAACACATCACAATCCATAAATTTCATCATCATAACGACCTTATTGTTTTACAATAACAGCAAGCAGCTTTGAGACTTTCCATGGGAAAGGTTTTGATCTCAAAACGTGCCTTTCACACACTCAACACTGCAGTCAAATAAAACTGTTGGCATGCCAACTTGCTACTGTAAACAAAAGCTCACAACACATGCCCTGCCTTTGGAGTCCTCTGATTGCTTTACTGAAACTGACAGTGATGTGCGGTGCTGCGTGTAAAAGCTGAAATTCTTTTAACTTGACACAACGTCTTAAACGCGGTGCTCATGTGCAAGATGCTGCAAAACATGCAAGACGCGTGTGTAATGGTTATACATGTCCACCTAGCCTGGGAAAGTAGCGCTACGAATAGAAAAACATATTCTGTGTGGATGTCCATTAAAAGTACTCAAAAGCTCCTTTTCCACCAATAGAGTGATGATGCACAATCAAGAACCGTTCCACCATTCCCATCACAGGAAAGACAGCTCTGAGCCAGAGAAACAGGCTCTGCAACAGCCACAACAACCTGCTGGTCTTGAAATAGGAACTGCTAACGTCAGAGGGCAGGAAAATGACCTCACCAAGTGTTCAAAACACAGACACTTGTTCTGGCAAATCTAATGGCAAACAAAACTAGATTGCATGTAAACTGCAAATACTGCTGGCTCAGTGACAAATTGTGTATGCTCCTCTATACTAAATCGCTTTGGATAAAACTTCAGCATGTATACACAATAATCAGACTACAATTGGCCTCTGTGTTGTTTACACGCTCTGTAAGTGTATAATTATATGCCTTGTAGAAAAACTTAACACAATTGTAAATAAGTATAAAGAATGGCATTGGTTTTATTTTAAGGGATAAAAAGTTTTTCTTTTTTATAAGCATATTTTTGTGTTTTGCTTTGGTACCGAAATTGGTACCAAGAACCGTGGATTCTTACTGGTATCGGTACCGAATACTGAAATTTTGGTATAGTGATAACACTAATATACTGTCTATTTCGCACCCCACCTAATAAAACTACAGTGCTTTAGTCATAAAACTAAGAATTCAAAATCATCTCACCAAGACAATTATTGGGAGACAAAGTGGAAAAAAAAGTTTGCCAACCTTTTTTTTCATAAATTTTATCTAAAGTCAAAAATGACATTGTTCCATTTAAACAATAGCTTCTTTTGATTCATCTTTTATATGTCAGGCTTTGAAAAATCCTGCAGGTTATGAAGAAACATTCTGTAAATGCAGGGCCGTTCAAAGACCAAATAGCACATCATCATTAAGAAGATCTACTCCAATATGACAACTAGCACCAAAACAATTGTAGTAAAAGTCAGTGCAGCTACGCTGTCTGATAGGATCTGCTCCTCAGACATAACAGGACTGTAAATGGACAGTTGGTTCACTCACAGGCAGATTCAGCTTAATGGCGTCAACAGGAGAATGGAAAGGCCAAGCGAACTGGTGCTTCCAAAGAGTCTTCATCACCACCTTCAGCAGGTACTGCAGCTGGTTGGTCTGGCGCTTGGGCCGGGAAGGGTTAATGGTTTCTGGGGGGCAGGGGTTGTAGTAGCTAGAGGCTTGGGACAAGGACTGCCCCTGATTGATGCTGCTTCCCGACATCTGCATTGCATCCAGGCCGTCCCCCATAATGGTGGGATGGATCGCGGGCAGAGGGACGGGAGGGGGTGGGGCAGGACACCACTCGTTCAGTCTCGAGCCGGGCGCGGGCTCCACAGGGAGAGCACCGCTAATTCCATTGCACTCCTCGCTGGGCTCTCTGTGAAGGAAGTAAATCACAGTCATTAGCTCTTTAATTTGCATCTTTGCCATCTGCATCAGATCCATCACTGTAATCATCACTATCATCTCAATTATACTTAACTACCAGCACACATCCTCTCTGCCCCCCAAAACAGCATTATTCAAATGGTTCATGTTTGCTTAAGTAATTGCCCCTGGATTCTCTAATTATCCTCCGATGTGGTCTGAATCATTGACATCGTCTGCAAAGTCTCATACTGGGTTTGGGAAAGCTGTTATTACTTTGTAACTCATCCAAGTAGGTGCCGTCTGGCCAGCTGTGGGACAAGCATAGCACTTTTTATTTTTATATTTTAGATTTAATTACTGACATGGGTTCTAGCAATTTTGTCTTCCATATTGTGAAGTGCATCTGTGTGAAATGGACCATTGAAAAAGAAAAACAATGTAGGGTGGGGACTTCTGTGATTAGGTTGTTAACTGGAAAGAGGCAGATGTGAAAGAGCTTGCAGTCGATTGTAAGAAAGGGCCAGAGTTTATGTCAACTAAATGATTGGAGAAATCTGGCATGCATCTGAGACAAGACTGTCATTTCACTGGAAGATCAAGTTATTACATAAAATTACAAGGTTGAAAAAGCATAGTTAAACTGATCAATAACATGCATTTATAGAAACTATATAGGGAGAATGTAATGCTGACTTTAACCCTGAAACCTCAATACTTGATTCAGCTGATACCTAAAAACGTCTGTGCTTATCTGTTCTCTCACTTGTCACGTTTCTTTATTTTTTAAAATAAAAATGTTAGTGCAACAAACAATTCTATTAGCAACCAGTTACTTAAATTCCATGAAAAAAATGCTGTTTACTTCACTGAATAACACTTGGTCACATTTTCAACAACATTTTGATGTGAAAATCTAGTGATAACAACAAAAGTTATCTGATACTGGTCTCGACTACTGAAATTGACAAATGGAAGAAAACAAGCTTTTGCTTTAGAACGTTTAGCCATAGGCTATAGCTTTCAAATTTGCATTAGGTGATTTCCATTACAGAAAAGTATGCTTATTAAAAACAAGCACTATGGCTTACTATGGGCTGTCCAGTGACTGGCAGTTTGCTTCGGTAAGATGATCAGATAATTGTGCTTGAGTAAGGGGAAAAACAAAAAGATAGAAGGAAGAGAGAGTGCGAGCGCACAGTAGTGTCAGCTCATCAACACGACGTGACCAGGTGACCTCACCTCCAAATTAAGCCCCATCACAGAGTAATGTGGGAGAGTACAGCCGGTGTGGAGCGCAGCGGACAAAACCCTCCTGCACCTCCACAATCAATTCTTGCTCTTCAGCCAGTTGTTTTTCGATTGAAGAATGTTAAAAGGTCAGCCTGGTAATTTATTACCAAAGAAGGGCTCAAATGTCTTTGTCTCTCTAGTAAATCACACCCCCTCCACTACTATCGCTGCCTGGGTAATCTGGTATTACCCACACTTACACTTCCTGCTAATGAAACCTCATGTCACCCCATAATGCTGTCTACAGCCTTCGACTTTATCTTTCTACAAGCTCACAGGTTTTCAAGAGAAACCTGTAAACAACAGTAATGCAGCACTACTACCGAAAGTATTACTCGCATGACTCAACTGAAAAATGCTTCAGGTTTAGACAGTAGTAAATAATCAGAATGGGAACATTCAGAGTGAACTGGATGTCTCTGTGCTGAAAGAAATGAGAAAACCGGATCAGAGGAATGCGTTATGACATCTGATGAAGTGTGCAGACAGACTGCTACTCCCCAGCAGCATGTATCTCACAGTAAAACAAGTGCTGTAGTGAATCATTGGCACAGTCCCCCAGACTCCTGTCAAAGCTTCATAAAACATGATACACCAGAATGCATTCAGTAGGGATGAGTCCACAATGACTGCCATTCCTGAATTAAGAATGACTGAGAGGGGAAAGAAAAAAAACACCACCACAAACTTCACCTAGCATAATCTGAATAACAAATTGTTAATGTGAATTTGCTACAGTAGTATAAAGCTAAATGAATCCAGTCTCTGTCAAAGTGTCCTCCAGTGTGCTTTTCTGTAGTCAAATTAGGGGTATTTACTGCTGCAGGTCAGAGTATAAAAAGGAAGTGAACGTGTGATTATAACAGCAGTGTTATAATGATTTTACAGCACAGCAGTTGCCAAGTGTCCTGCACCAGGCCCACAGGAAAGCCAGGCACATCTCTCACTGACACACTTCATTTCACTTCTCTTTTAGCTTCTTGTAACAGCATTCAATCACGATATTAGGCTATTCAGTGGGTTTCAATCATGAAACCTGAGCAGAACAAATTCAAAGTTGTTCATAAAAACTCATGCAACCGCTGAAATGGTTTTGGAAAATTCTGAAATTGCATGAATGGCACATTTCAACTCCAGAACAGCAATATTCAACAAAAGGTGGAAAGTTTGCTGGTATGAAATAAACATACAAAATGAGCGTAGAACATACTGAATATAAATAATAGTTTTGTACTTTCTGTAAACTAGGGGGTTTCTATTATCCAATGCAGACCTGTCAAAACTCAGTAGAGTCAGTTTTCAGAAGAAATCCAGGATCTGCAGTGAACTTTCCTGGATTGGCCAACAGTCTGTGACTGTATAACTTAAGAACAGGGTGTGTGTGAAAAAGTGTTCTTAAGTGTGTTTGAGGGTAAATATTAATTTTGTGTCTGGCAGAGCCTGTAGCTGCTGTGAGGGTCTACGGGTGGACCAGCATCCTCCGGTCTTCATGCTGTGGATCTCTGGAGAGCTCAGAATGTGGAAGTTCAGCTCAGAGTTAACTTCACTGCTCCAATTAGCTCTATAATGGGGGACAACATGTCCAAGTCGGTACACAGAGCACAAGAATAATCTTAAGCCTTAATCTTAACTGATACAGACAGACTATAAAAAAAAAAGAAGAAAAGAAAAGCAGCATACAAATGTTTAAAATGTTTTTTTTCATTTCATCGAGTATAATAAGTATTTGATCCCCAAGCAAAACATGACTTAGTACTTTATGCAGAAACCCTCGTTGGCAAGCACTGTACACACATGTAAGTCATTTCTTGTAGTTGGTCACCAGGTTTGCACACAACTCGTGAGGGATTTTGATCCACTGTAAATCCTTAAGGTTTCAATTCCTTCAGTTCTATAGGATTGGAGTCTGGAGTCCGGCTAGGTGTCTCCATGACCTTATGTGCTTCTTCTTGAGCCACCCCTTTGTTGCCTTGGCAGTATGTTTCGGGTCATTGTCATGCTGGAAGACCCATGTTCTGGCTAAGGGAAGGAGGTTCTCGTCCAAGAGCTTACAGTATATGGCCCTGTCCATTTGCGGTGAAGTTGCCCGGTACCCTTAGCAGAAAAACAGCCCTAAAGCATGAAAGCTTGACTGTAGGGATGGTGTCATAGTCAGCATTTCTCTCCCTCCACACACAACGATTCGAGTTAATGACATGGACCTCAATTTTAGTCTCATTTGACCACTGAGATGGTTCTGTAGCTGGTCGGTAGGAGATCAAATATTTTTTTATAATATTTTTCCCACTGTACATTAAGTGCAAAAAAGCTTAAAATCACATTACATTCTAACATTGTAACACTGCAATCGAAAAACAAAAATAATGCTTTTAAAGCAGAAGTTTATTCACAAAACTAAAAAAGATAATACTAAAGGCACAGACTAATGGAGTAAAAAGGCTATTTTGATTACCCCATTAGTCACTTACAATGCATCATACAAATACACTTGTAGGTTTAAAATTCTACGTCACATTTATTGTGCAACTACAAATATTTCAAAATTTATATTTTAGTCAGAGTTATTGCACTCCAATTTCATCGAGCTCTGTCTGTTTGGCTCAGCAGCACTTGTTCTAAATGAAGTCTGTGAAGTGCAGCGAAGAATCGCAGAGCAAAAGCTCATGCACTTGACAGCAAAATGGAAGTTTTCCATGGCTTTCTAACATTTTTTTCAGATGCGCTTGTATCAAATGACTGTACATCGATACATCAATATATTGTAACAAACTTGATATACTCCCCAGCACTACCCCGCAGGTCCTCTGACACGACACATTCAGGCTGCCACACATTTCACTTCTTTTCCGAGTCTAAATGCATCTGTATACGCACAAAGCAGTTTTTTATTTATATCTGACTAACAGCATTCCTGATGACTCACCTAGTGACGAGAGAAACACTGGGTAGATCACATGACCACTGTTTCAACCCTAGAGCACAGACTCAGAAAGAGGAAACTGCCAGCATGACTAGTCAGGAAAGAATGCCAAACCGTCTGTTACCAGTAAATGTTCACTCATACGCCGCTCCAGGGAAACATTCAGGACCTCCCAAAAAAAATCAAGTTAGAACTCAGACGAATGCACGTCACACAAAGTTGACCTAATTACACTTCACTTATACAATTATTTTAAAATGCTATTCTTTTGAACTTTATTCACCAGAGAGTCATGAAGAACATTTATCACAACAAATCAGCTAAATAAAATGATTTCTGAAGGATCACATGACACTGAAGACTGGAATAATGATGCTGGAAATTCATGAATAAATTACATTTGACAATATTCAAATAGAAAACAGTTATGTGAAATTGTAATACTATTTTCACAATATTACTGTTTTTACTGTATTTTTTCATCAAATAAATGCAGACTTGGTGAGCACTACAGCCATTCATTTTGTAAACAACAGTGTGTACTTCAATGTTTCAGGTTCAACAACCTAACCAATACTGTAATCACATACTATGGCTTTCTGTTCATTACCACAGACAACAATTCTGATCAGTTTCTCAGTCTGTAAGGATAAATAATTGAAACCTATGAAGTTCTACATTCAAAAAGTTTAAAAGCCAGTGTCTTGTATCCCTGCAGACTAGTCATACCAGAATTAATCTCACAAGATATAAACTCACAATAAAATAAAGACTTTTTGCAATTGCAAAAAAAATAAAAATAATTATAATGTCAGATTTGTGAGATGTAAATTTGCAACAGCGAGAACAAGGAATTGTGAGATAAAAAGTCACAGTTACGGTGTTTTATTTTTTTATTTGGTGGCAAAAAAGTCTTCCATAGGTACTTTACTAAAAAGACGGGTTAATAATGTAAGTGTTCAATTTTAGCCATTGGAACTTCCACTGGACTTGGTTCACCATCCTTCCCATGATACCGGAGTAACTATACCTGGCCAAGATAACAGCAAGATTTACAAAGCCAAAGTCAGCAAGTTCACTCGGAGTGTAAACTTCGATGCACATAACTTATCAACAGCAGTCTACTTCTAACTGCTGACAGTTAATGTGCCTCCAGTTGCACATTAACAGCATTGTTTGATTACAGTACAGTACAGAAATAACACTGTCAAACACTGTTCCCAGTAACCTGAACTGAATCAAATTGACACTTCCAAAATGACATCACGAAAGCTGTTGATATTGCTCAACTACAATTTACCCAGAACTTTTCTTTAAAGCCAAGATGTCTCTTGCATTCACCTAGTTATAAACCACCACACTTAAGGGTTTGATACGGAAGAGCTCCCAAACAGAACAAACACATCAGGAAATCACGCGCCAATGTGAGACAAAACACACACCAGCTGTCTTGTACCAGCAACACCCAAGTGAGCTTTTGTGACTGCAGTGAAAGTGGAGTGATCACACACACACACACACACACACACAGTCTGTACAGAAAACTCATGAGCAATCCAGAAAGAGCTCGCACTTAAGTGACAGACTGGAGCTGGGAGCTCTACACAACCTCACCATGAGTTTACTTAAGCTGATTCAGCAGGCACACAGATTGCCAATAACCACCAAATCTGTGTGGTGCAGTAACTTTCATTCAATACGCTTTCAAAGATTAACAGCCAAATAGTTCATTTTTCCATAAAAAACAAACTGCATTAACAACTCAACAGTTTTTTTCCAGCTGTTTATGGCAGGTTTTACGTTAAAGGCTTGTTCACATGGCAGGCTAATAAGGCCGATTTTAACCCCGATTCACCCCTTCCGACAATCTTAGGATGCTCAAATCAAATATTCCTGCCGTGTGTGGTGTGTTAAGACTGCTCTCCTGTGCCCGGAAGAATGTCGGGACCGCTCCGATCTCAAATCGGGGATATCCAACATGTTGGGATTTATTTGGCCTGATTTCTTCTCGTGTGTGGTGTCCCCCGAGGACAAATTGATTAGGGGCGTGACGGTTAGTATATAACGTGAGACCGGCGGTTATAGTTGAACACCGTCATTAGAACTCTATAACCGCCAAAACAGTGTCATTAAAATATTTTTTACAAACTTTTTTTTTTTTTAAATTATTTCATTTTTTAGATTGGATCATAAGATGCGCAATATATCGGGAGACATGGTTTTTACCACTTAATGAAGTTTTGTAAATCGTCAGACATGATATTTACCATTTCATTAAATTTTGCTTTGTAGAAAACCTCTCTTAAAAACGAATTTCGTTTTGAACAAATTTTATCTTAATTTTAATAAATGTTTCATCAACGAATTGCATGTATTTTAATAAATAAAAAGCAAATATAGGCAGCAGACAATGATAACCGTGGCATGGAAGCACCAGTGCACCGCGTTCACTTGCACTGCACTGTGAACTAGAGCGCATCTCATCGTAAATGAAACTCAGCGTAGGCCTATGCCTCATACATTAACATTAAATATCTTTGCTGCATCCTTTCTAGAACAGACAATGGCTTTTTTTTTTTTTTTTGTGGCTCGCATCAGCAAAGCATTACATCGTCCATAGACAGCAAAACAATCAGCGGATGGTGGGCAGGTGCGGCTTTGAAATTTGCTCAAAAAACTTTGGCGCGGATGATGAGAACAACCTATCTCCAAGAACAACCAATTGACTATGGCAGATCCACTAGCATGTTATGTTATGAACCGTCACATTTGACTCACATCATAACAGTCATCACCAATTCTGAAACCAGCACACCCCTATGTGTGATGTGCTTATATTGCCGTGTGGCTGCACACCACACACGGAACGATCAAAACTGTTAGACCCGTGATTTTTTAATCGCCGTGTGTGGGGTCTCTCAGGTTTGGAAAATCGGCCGACAATTTTAAAATCGTCCCGTGTGAACCAGGCCTAACTCGCTCTACAGAGGGTTAAAAAAAACTTTTAATTAAATAACTATTAGACTATTATCATCAATTGACAACTCTGCGTGTATAGTGTTAAAGAAGAAACATGAATAAACTTTAAACCAATGTACGTCAGGCTCTGGATTTTCCAATTTTATTAGGAGAACACACAGTAAAAAGGAAAAATAAATAAGAAAACTACCAGCTAGGCCTGTCAAGATTATTAAATAATTGTCTGATCAGTTACTTCATCTAACCACAATTATTTCAGAAATCATTTGAGAAATATGATGTTGCCTTTCACAAACAACTATTTCTAAAAGTCATGGAGCAATGTTGGCAAGTTTCTGTTTGCACTGCTCAATCTCGGTGTTCGAGTGACTGTCTATATCTGTGTGTGTGTGTGTGGACACATAAAAAACAGATGCAGAAATAAGAGAACAGATTAAGGTTGGGTGATGTCTACCAAACTGGCATCAGACGATGTCTATAGTGAAACATTGTGAAGGACGATGACCTCAGGGGGGACAGGGTTAGGGGTGTGCCCGAAGCGTGAAACAAATAACGCGTTCTTCGGAGCCACTAAAATGTAAGCCGCTTGCTAGCAGTAGCCGGTTGCATTACAGTACATGAAATAGTACAGTACAAACACACACACAGTAAGGAGAAATGTCTGTTTGGACGTTGACAAATGATTTGCAGATCCTGAGCACCAATGACAAACATCTAATCTTGTCAAATGTGTGGTAAGTACTGTCGCTCCATAGAGCAGAGTCCTTGTGATCGCGAATCTAGAAAGTGAAATTGAAAATGGTTTCAATAGCAGCTCCCTGATGCTTGCAATTTATATACAGTCACCTATACTTGCCCATAGATATAACTGTGAGAAAAGGTACTGAAATATAAAGTCTTACTGATCCCAAACATTTGGTAGTTTGAGTGTCATATATAAATACTTACTTAAGTGTTTATAGGTGCAAAGTAACAACTTGAAAAGAATTCAGTTTATATCACAATCATTTGTAACAATTATTTTCAAAACAATCAAGCTCTCGCTTAATCTGCTCCTCTGCTATCAACCAGAGGAACATCTGTACTTCCTCAACAGACAACGACAGCCATTTTTGGGTTGTTAAAAAGGTGCGCTCTTTAAAAGAGTCATGTTCAATCCTTTGCTGGGTTTGCGGATTTAAATCTAGCGGTTCTTTTGTGACTGTGTCGCAAGTTCAGTGATGCAGGTAGTGACGATTCTCTCCGGGCAATCTGTGATCAGCAAAGTTTACAAGTCATGTTTTGGTAACGGTACGGTTCACTTGGAACTAGGACTGTGCAATTTGGACAAAAAAAACAATCTAGCAATATTTGATCAATTTTGCCTTTTCAATTTCAATCACTATTTTGACACACACACAGACATGTAATAAATGCATTCAGTATGAATTCAAAACCTATTTCCAGAAGAAAACCAATTAGAGCTTTATCAAAAAGTTGTAACATGCCTCTAGTATAGATCTAACTAAAAATAATCACCAGGTAAATGTGTGACAAAATGTCTAGACCTAGTCCAGGGATTTTTTAGTCCAGCAAATTGGAGTTTTTAGCACAGCAGCGAGAGCACATTATTGTAATGCAAAAGCACATTAAAATAATGCCTGAGCGCGAATTTCTCTGCTCGCACGCAGATTTCCTTTGCTATGGTACAAAACCTGACATGCATGCTCCTCTCGCCCAGAGAGAGTGAGTGCACTTAAAACGTCTCCTCCTGCTCAAACTGCGTCCTTTGCACTCACAACTCTCTCTATTCTCATGCGCTAGATATTAAATATTTTTGCACCTTTCTATTTCTAACCTTTTCTGCAGTGTGAACGCTCTGATTGATTAACATGGGCTCTGAAAAAATACACATCACAGACCGAGTGTTTCAACCTGGCGTTACGTTGGCATATGCCCAGTCGTTTCTGTTCTCGCACTCCATTTAGACGAACTGCATTCTGATTGGATTGGATAGCATACTGTAGGAGGTTGAGGCCACGGAAAATCATGCTATAAAGCGATTTAGAAATTGTGCATGCTCAAATCGTGATTTTATGACGATTTTGATTAATCGTACAACCTTACTTGAAACCTCAACCGAAGTGGTACAAAAAAAAAAAAAAAAAAAAAGTAAAAATTTACCAGGTACTGTTCTCAGTGGAAAACCCCCCAAAAGTGAACTGTACCGAACCGTACCATGCAATGTAAAAGCGCCATAAGATACATTTGCAGTTGACAGTTTACAGAATTAAACATTCTTGACCTATCATGAGTACCATATTTTCCGGACAATAAGTCACTTTTTTTCATAGTTTGGCTGGTCCTGCGAAATAAGAAATGAACAAAGAGAAAACCTTAATGTCTACAGCCGCGAGAGGTATGGTACGGTATGCTTTTTTACTTGTCATGACGTATTTTTGGACTGATGCGACTTGTAGTCCCAAAAATATGATTTTCGGATGATTAAAAAGTTTCCAAACTGAAAAAAGTGAAAATAAACAGATGCGTGCCTGTATTTTAGATGTGTGCAGCTCTTAAAGCAACATCAGACTATTTCTACTATGCTGTCAGTAGTCATTAAAGGGAAAGTTCACCCAAAAATAAATGGTCATCATTTGCTCACTCTTACGTTGTCCCAAACCTGTATTAATGTCTTTCTTGTGCTGAACACAAATGATATTTTGAAGAATATGGGCAACTAAACTGGTTGCTGGTCTTTGAATGCATCAAAATAACTGTTTAACAGAAGAAAGAAACTCTTTCAGGATTAAACTTGAGAGTGAGCAAATGGGTGAACTATCCTTTTCATGCTAAATAAACAACAAAAGATAGTTGCTTTAAGAAGAATCAATGTATAATTTATGCAGTGAAGTGTATATAGTGTTTTTTATTTTAATATTTGTTCATTCAGTTTCTTGAATGCCCTTGAAAATCCCGTCTGCTGTGCTAGTTTCAGTCTGATTTATTACATTCTACTCTACCACACAAGCAAATGGGATATCTTGATTACATCACTTCTGTACTCTAGCGCTTAAACAATTACAAGTTACTTAACATGACTTTTGACATCCTTGGCAAGAATATTTATCCTAAAGTTCTTGTTCAATAATTATAATCATTACAATATGCCCTAACCAGGCCGGACACAACATGATTCCTGAACACTAAAACACAGAAATGCAGTGCAGCGTGGCAACCACAAATCACAGCCAATCAGAACACCGTGTGCACAAGTTCACGGTTTGCACACACTCTTGCACAGTGCTGCACAGCGTAAACATACCTTGAGACAACACGCTTTCTTCTTTTTTTTTTCTCCTTGAGTAGCTTGAGGTGATTTGTCAAGTAATATCGAACTCTGAACTTCCACAATCAATCCATTATTGGTCATGTTTGATAATATATGGAGAAACAAGTAATAGAAAACAGACAGCTAACAATGTATGGATACAGCTGAGGAAAATACTACTACATGTTCATTTCAGTTGTAAAAATTTTTAAACTTAGTATCTGTAGATGTGTAATATTTTTATATTATTATTTTCAATGGTTGTCAGGCTAGACAAGGAATTTAGCTATTTATTTAGCTAAAATAAGAATTAATGTATATTTAATTAATACGGTGAAAGTTATGCATCATTTTATGATTTTAAATGATCATTTAATGACCATTTTGATAACAGATTGTTTAGTGCAGTACTTGGTTTTCAATTGTGCATAGGCTTGTTCCAGTCAGGATATTCTCGCAAGTACACCTCAAACTTCATTTAGATAGTTGATTGGAACTGTGTGTTATAAGAATGTTATATGCTATTTTGGTAAAACTGCCAAATTGCCTTAAATCAAAGACATTTCTATCGGCATGATATAAGACATATCTGGCAAAATACTCAAGTAATTATACACAGGTTGTGCAATAAAAACAGGATTACATCACAAAGCACATGTATGAAACACATTTACCTGACCCAGGAAAACAAAACACAATATCAATAAATATAATGACCATGAGGCAGATTCTGAATCCTGAAATCAGGAAAAAATCTTAATCTGAAATGAGCAATATTGTCTGGGAAATATAGAGCAAATTCTGATCTGTATTTAATAGTCAAGCTCTTCTGACCACTTAAGAGTCATGTGGAGTTAGTTATGCATCTAAATGGGAGAATAACATTACACAATTGAAAAGTCATACTGCATATGAGTGCAGCTGAACAAAGTCTCATTTGCAGTGAAATTTGGAAAAGGACTTGTTATCAGTATATCAAAAACCCCTACAGGTACACCAATAGAAAATATCAACCAAGACCATTGGTCAGAGCAATGAGAGCCCACCTCACCAACTGGGATGGAAACTGGTATATTGTTGCAAGGTTGTAAAGAACATAGATCTGATGAAATATGGTTGGCAGAAATAATTGCTTTACTTCTTATGCACACATCATATGTTGTGGATAAACAATGCAATGATCCAAATCCATTACAACACCTCAATACAATGAAATAGACTTAATTTAAAACGAGTTTTAATATTTTGCTAAAAACTTGATTTTTCCATGATATGTTTGACAATCTCATGAGAGACAAGGAGGGTGAAGGCTGTAATATGTCAGCATAGCAGTAGGATTAAACCTGTCTGCAAACAATGTGAAAAGGGAAATGCAGGTCTTGCAAATGTCATATCACTTACCAGCTAAACTAATTTCATTAGGGCTGCACAACTAATTGTTTAAAATGTTATAAAATGTTTTTCGTGTCTGCTGTTGGATTCCCATCTAAAATGCATTAGGGATGCTACACGTTCATTTTGTTTTCCTAGTTTCAAACATTTTGGCAGCTACAATGTCCCATGAAAGTGAATAAATTACATTAAAAATAATGAATTTCTCTTACACACTAACAGCAAAGCACGGACAATGCATGACATGAGATCAAAAGGCACTGGTTCTCATTCAATAATAATAGCATGGATTATTCATACTTGTACAAAAAGGAGAACTTATCACAAAGAAAATTCCCCCTAAATCACAACATGTGCTTACACACGAGTTTGTTCTTAACCCCGTTCTAATGTTAATGAATTCTGAGTATTTTAATTAAGCAACCGAGTGCCTGAGGTTAGTAATCTGCATAAAATACACCCAAAACATGCCCCATAACCTTTACCACAACCATAAGACAGCTGTATACAAGTGCAACCTCACCGCTTAAGCAATAACACAACTTTTCTGACACTTTTATAACGACTACATTTAAGATAAAATCTATTTTTTTTTTATGATCACATTTATACATCCACGCATAGTGATTGTGTATGTAAGATTATAGTTGTTCCCACATTTCTTTGTAACTTTACAATAGATTTCAGTATAAAAGTTATTGACAATTGTTATTGTTTGCGCAAATTTTCCATTTTACGTCTTTTGAAATTGGCATGCAGAATAGTAAATGGTATAGATAGGCTACCTATTACCAAACTGTACAAAGCAGTGCCTTGTCAGTAACATCCACCACTATCAAAAGCCTGATTTTGTTTACATAATACTTTAAAATATTTCCAGCACGGGCAAAATCCACACCAACTAAAAGCAGCAATAAATGCGCGAATATAACCTTCCGATGCTTTACCTTTGGACAACTTAGCAGTGGTGTTTAAACTGTCAATTTGTAAGGGCACACTGGGTTTTTAAAGTATTCATTTCTCCTAGGATCTGCTCAACATTTAGTATTGATGAGAAGAATGACTGAACAAAGCAAATTTTTCAGTACTAACTTTAATAATTGCATGAGTAAAACAGGTGTTAAGGTGCTTTACAGACTTGGATAAAAAAAAGAAAAAAGGTTGCAGTACTAATAAGAATGTGAACTTTATGAACTTTCCCTATAAAACTCCCATGACCACCAAGAAGTGACAATAACTGCAGCAGCGTCTGACCCAGGGCACCAAACGTCCTGCCCCACACACCTAGCGGAATAAAAGCTGACCTATGAACTGGACACCGATCTTTACATACCACTATGGAATGTGTGTGAGGGAGGAAGCGGCTCTGGTTACCAAGAACATGAGCACACACACCAGGAAATCTGGTTCTACAGGCAGGTCAAGCCCAACCTTGACACACGAAAGGGCGGATGTAAAAACTGACGGCAAACAAAATGGCTGCATCCCTAACGAAAGTAAACAATTAATCATTAATGCTTACTGGGAGTTTCTAAGGATAGAGAGCTCCAGGCTCCAAGCGGAGGGTCTAGGGACAGGACCGGGGCAGCAGGTTTATTTGCTTGAAAGCATATGCATAAATAATAAATGAAACTGTACAGTGTCAGTTGCTTAGGCCAAGAGTCCACCTCCCTCATCCATCTTCCATCTCTTCTTTCACACTCCAGTCTCGCCACTGCTCCTCCTGGGAGCGGTTCATCCCTACATCTCAGACTTCATAGCCGCTTCAGCTGTCAGCACAGAGGAGTAAAACAGTCTAAATTCACAGCTGTGTTACAAACAGCTCCCGAAGTGGAGGGAACTAATCCGTCCAAACATCAATGGGGACTCCATGGGTACCACCATCAACAAAACACAGGTGTTTTGAACATTTAAGGTATCATGATGCGTTTGTTCTAGTACTTTGATCAGTGACCCAAAACGACTCAGAACGGGGTCTAACAAATGTCTATTTGAGAACGGAGCCAGGAGCGCACTGGCACACGGTAGGCATGTGCGCAATGTGACTGGAGAACGTTTTTTCCCACTGCTACAGCTCTCCGACCACAACTGTTCCACATGCCTTGCACAACTCAAACTCCAGGGTGGGACTGTCCAGCTCACATGTGACATACATTCACAAGCCTCAAGGCCGTTTGTTATGCTAAGAGATTTAGCAGATGAATATTCAGAGGGAACAGTTTTACAGGACCGTTTAGTCTTTTTCATTCACTGAAACACAACATGAGCACAGCAAACTCATGCTAGATTGTTCACTTAAAGACTGTAAACCAAGTAGTTGGGTTGGATTCCTTTGGGTGGATAGGTACACCTGAAGGACTCTTGTCTGGTTAAACAAGTGAAGGACAGAAGGAAGTCTATTCTAAAAAAAAAAAAAAAAACACAGAAGAGAGTAAATCAACAAGGACAAACTTTCTAAGAAAGAAAGAGAAACTACTGTAAATGCAGACCTTGATTCATTGTGAATGTTGCCCACTAAAACTGATATTTCCAGCTATAGGAAACATCTACAAACTTGCTCAATGTGCTCAATGAGGTCTGAAATATATAAGGTCTGAAAGTAAGGTCATGTAATTTACATTGTCTTGAGATCATTCGCTAAAGTTGCTAAATCATAACCGGCTGAACTCTCTCCTTCTGCCACAACAAATACACCACCCCCTTCTTCCTTTGAAAAAACACCCACCCTCCCCCTGCTTACTCACACACCCCCCTCTCTCTGAGAAAAAGTCTCAGTAAAGGACATATATTGGTGACCTGACAAAGTGAAAACGTAATTTTTTAACTAGTATGTTAAGTCAAACCAAAAGACTCCCACTAAATCTGAATATCTACCAAGTTAAGATCAAACTACAAGCGAACAAGCAACAAAAAGAGATACTACACACGGAAACAACACTGGTGATTAGTTGTGTAATGTTCAGAAAAGCAGCTTCACAGAAAGCTTATCAGTTTTACCTTTTAACAGGGACGGAGCAATGTGCAATTTTTTCCAAAAGGGCATCCAGTGTCTGAAAATCCAGCAAATCATTGGACTTGGAATGCATTTTGTAATCCATTTATGGAGTTCCTCTCGGCAAAAAAGCAAAACAGAAAGGGAACTAAAGGCAAGAAAAGTTCGTCACTCGTTCCCAAAACACAGCGACTTCTCGCTCTCGAATCTCCAGTTCTGACATGGGTGTCCTAAAATCCACTGCGCCAAATACATTAATCCATAGTTAGTCCACCATAGTCCTGAGAGAAAGGTTTTGTGGTTCCTGAGAAGCTTCTAAACAGAATCTCGATCGCGAGTGAGAGAGAGAGGCGCAGAGGCCTGAGGCCGGCTGGATCTGTTAGCGCTGTGCGCCGGTCGGCTCTCTACACCCTCCCCCCGTCAGCAGCACAACGGCCCAGTTGCCACAGGCACTTCGCCCCATTGTGTGTCCACCAAAGGCCTTGCTCACACAAACCCCCTCCAGCAGGGTGCCAGAAAGCGGGGGGATAGGAAGAATGAGCGAAGACGGCTCCGTAAAAACCCAGAATGCGCACTTTCTTTCTCTCGCTCGTTCGCTGAGAGCAGCGTGCTCTTACTCAACAGTGAAATGGCTCTTGCGCTTCCTCATTGAGAAGAGGCTCTACCCACACACCCCTCCCTCGTCTCTCCAGCGCTTGCTCGTTCTCTAACCCCTCCCTTCTCTTTCCCCATCAATAGCTCTCTCTCTCTCTCGCTCTCTCTTCCTGCCTGGCTCTTTCACTCTTCTCAGCACACACACACACACACACACACACACACACACACACACATGCACACACCTTCAGCTCCCCACCCCCTTTCTCCCTCCATTTCGCCTTCCCCCACTCATTCTTTTCAGACCGATCTCCTGTGTGCCTCCCCCACTACACCGAGGGCCATCTTATCTGATGCCCCTCCACACACCGCACACATTCACACATGTCTAGACTGCATCGGCACAAAACCAGGAACTGCCCTCCGTGTCAAACTACACGGATGCTCAAGACGCTGTTTGGAAGGGGAGGGTTTACAAGGGAAGAGGAGTAGATGGAAAGAGTGAGTGAGTGGACCCTCGGGAGGGTGAATTAGAGGACAACACGGGGATAAACCTCCATAAAACACATGACAGATTGACGCAAATACTCCTTGGACACCACTTGCTTCTGTGTCGATTTCAGTAGTGTGATCTGTGGGAAGGATTGTGTCAAGGTTCTCCAAGGTAATGTAATCATTTGCCTGTTCAACTGAACGCTTCACAAACTTTGATACAGACGACCTCAAGTTTGGTGTGGAAATTATGAGCATTTGTTTGACATCAGGGCTCTTCATGTTGAGTCTAAAGCGAAGCGTTCTCAGCCACCATGGCTTACTAACGAGTTAGTTCACACAAAATGCAAACTGTGTCATGGCTCATCCTCATGCCTTTCCAAACATGTCTAATTTATGAGCACTTCCGTGGAACAAGGAAAACCACCATAAAAGTAGACCACATGACTCATGTGTTATATTACAAGTCGCTTGAAGCCATACAGAAGATTTGTGTGAGTAAAAAACAGAAGTCATTGCTCATTAAAAAAAAAAAAATTCCCCACAGCTCTCATTTGCACTTGTTCGCAATGGCCAATGATCTCAATGAACTTCAATCCATGAACATAAACAAGTGAAAGTGATATTTAAGAACTTAAATTTATACCCGTTTATCCCATGAAGCTAATGTAGGCATAAGGTTTAATTTGATAACATTAACCAAGACTGAACAATACAGCATGTATTAATCTTATGTCATTTAAATTACTTGTACATTTTTTTCAATCAAAATCTAACACCTAAATGCACCATTAACTCACAATTATAACAACTGTATTTTTACTAAACATTAAAAAAAAGAGAAAAAAACATAGCTAACTGCTAATTAATTTTAGATTAAGCATGAACAAACAATGTTAACAAAAGAGACTTATTGTAAAGTACTACCCGGTTGTATCATTTTAGAATAAATTATATATGATAACCATATGGTACTTTTAGGCTTCCACTGTATGGACAATCGGGAGTTTGGAATGTGAGTGATGAGTTAATTAAAATTTTCATTTATGGGTGAGCCATCACTTTAAACATAGAATTACACATCGATGTTTGTGTGACAGAGTGGGACGACCTCTCATTCCCCTAAAGACCTGCTATCTACATGTACTGTCTCCTCCCACGATGGCATCAGCCCACCATCTGTCCACACACACCCCTCATCATCATCATCATCATCATGACTCAGGCTAAATTCCTCCCATCCACCCACCTTCTCTGCTACTTTTACATCGGTCTCTTTTACTCTCAGTTCAGGGCCACCCAGTTACACAGCACTCACAAATGCAGACAGCAAGCACACAGGCATGAAGCGAAATAATTACACCAAAACGAGTGAGCCACTCCAGAGACTGTCAAAGCTAATACTCTCAATTCAGTGGTTGAATTATTATTATTATCTAGTGTTTACATTAAGAGTTAGATTTCAATATTTATCTTTTGACAAATTTGTTAATGTTTTAATATTTACACATTTGCACTGAAATTCTGTAAAAAGGGCAATGTTTGTCCATCAGTTGAACTAATATTTCAAACCTCGTACCCAAGATGATAAATGTTTAAAGTAAAATCAAAAAAACATAAAATGTCCTTTTATTTATATGCCCCAATAAAATACATGCACATTATCTTATATTGGTACATATCTACGTAAATATATTGATAAATGAAAAATATGAAGATTAAAAGGTTGAAAATGTACATTCATATATTATTTCATATTTACCTTTACATTCAAACGTTTGAAATGCCTCACAGGGACTTTATAACATTTATGCTAATTATTCGCCAATATATTCATCATAAATTATTGTGGCTTAGAACCTCAATTAAGAAGCTGTATGTCCATCCCTTTAAGCCTCGTTTTCATTGGCATCAAATTAAATACGCCGCCTTCTCTAAGGTCCATGTAGATTTTATTTTGTCTCATTAAAACACTTATAAAAAAATCAGTCCAGCCAAAAAGAGAGTGGGATTTACATTAGAAGCTAACGAGCAATTATCACGTATTGAGTGCCAGTGAGAATAAAAGAGGGGCGTCATGCTGGGCCATGTGAGAGTGACAGATCTCTATAGAGATGAGGTCACAACAGCAGATACAATGTCGATGAACAGATGTGATGGGGAGAATCCTATGTAAGCTCATCCACCTCTTTATAAACCAAAACCTTCACTGCTCAGACAGAGACAAAAACAGTGTTACCTACCTGTCTTTTATGCCTTTTACTGCTTTTATTCATAGGTATATCACCAAAGGGGAAAGTAATAAGCCAGGTTCAAAGTCACAACATGAACACAGCTCAATATTATACTGAATGCATTTAACCACGGTGCCAGTTTTGACCAGCTTTAATTCTTTAAGGACTAATTACTGGAACTTGTGAAAGCAAACATCACTCATACTTATGGTTAAGGGGTTCAAATTCGTGCATATTAAAAACAAAACAAAAAACACACATAACCTGTGCAGTTTGTACTACAAACATGAATAGCATCTCAAATTGCATGCACTGAAGAGAGAGACATATTAAGGAGCTCTGAACTCACAGTTTTCACCTGAATAACACCACTAACTATTCACTATCGTGCAAAGGTTTGTGTTTCTGAAGGAAGTCTCTAATGCTCACCAAGGCTGCACATGATCCTTTTTTTAAAATAATAATATGCTGATTTTCTGCTCAAGAAACATTTAGTATCAACGCTGAAAACAGTTTTTGTCAAATATTTTTTGAGAAATTTCACTCTATATTTGAGGATATTTAGGCCTTGCAAGTAAACCAAAACTTGTACACACAGTGCTTACTGTCTGCCAGAGGGGACAGGAACCCTGACCTTTGACCTCAACCCCTCACATTCCAGGTAAACCTCTATCCAGCCCTGACCATCTGCACTCACTTTTACTGCCCCATCACAGGACTCCACCACTCCAATAAGTGTGTGTGTGTGTGTGTATTTGAGATCTGTGCGTTTTCTGTGCCTTCAGGCTGTATATATGGCTGGGGGAGGAAGAGACATCCTTCAGATTTCACATTCTGTCAGGAAGCACTCTGCAGCAGCGCACCGGAGTCTGGCCAAACAGCAAACAAACCTTACACCCGGAGAGCATGTGCCTTCCCCAACACCACCTGAGACAATAAAGCAGCTGCCCAAGTGACAAAGCACAACTCAGAGGCTGGGATGACCCTCACCAGCATTTGGTGGCTAATTTTCTGTGTGTGTGTTTGTGTGGGATCCTGCATTCAAACATAGATGGTTTTGGGGGAGAAGGAAGAGAACGGGGTGGGGGGATAGATGCGGCTGCAGGCGAGCGCCTTCAGACTTTTGAGCCCATTAATCATCTGAACGTTTGAGAAGCCCAAGCCAACAGGGAACTGACAGGAGAGAACAGGGACAAGTAATCTGCTCTGTATGGGTGTGTGTTTGTGTGTGTATGTGTTTGCCTGCATCAAGGAGTACAAAGGCTAGAGCAGGTGAGATTGAGCCCATGAAGACAAGAGGGGAGTACAGGATAGACAAAAAAAAACGGAACAATGAAAGGCTTTCATGTGACCCAGTGAGTGAAATGAAGAGGACACACACAAACAAAAAGAGCTCTCCTTTCTCCCCATCTGCTCCTAACGTAAGCCTCCTGTGGCACATGGGACAAACCCCTCCCATCTGTCGTTTGGGGCGAGGTGCCCTGCAATGACACAGCAGCCATACGCTGGCGCACAAGAGCATCAACAGACACCTTGACCCCTCTCTGCCTCCTGTCATACAGCCGCTGCACTGCACACACCCATCATAACTTGCACACGCTCACAGCAGTAGACGTCCTCTGGAGGACACGGATCATCTTCAAAAGGGCACAAGCAGAAAAAAAAAAGTCAACTTTTTTACCTAGATGCAAACAAACTCTGCCCTCAAGCCCAACTGAAAATGTCTGCACTGCCTGGTGCACGTTCAGTATGGAAGGCTGAAGAAAGGCTGGGAGTGAATCTCTTCGTACATATATGAATAAGAGAAACCACAACACTCAATATGAAAGTCACGGCTCAATGTTAAGAGCTGATTTTCTTTGTACACTCAAAAGCACTTATGTGCATTAGCTTTGAGCTGCCTGAAAAAGACGGTTGAAGTCTGATTTGAATTTAAACAATTTAAGATGGCACTGTGGTTATATTTTATTCCTGATTTCAAATAGACTACCGCTTCAAGTTTTGGGGTTGGTCATTTTTTTGTATATTTTTTGAAAGACGTCTCTTTTGCTTGCCAAGGCTGCATTTATTTGATCAAAAATAAAACCATAATATTGTGAAATATTACAACAACTTAATATAAATTTTCTCTTCTAATACATTTTAAATTGCTATTTATTCCTGTGCAGCAAAGCGGATTTTCAGCATCATTACTCCAGTCTGAATTTGAACATTTGAAAGGTAGTGTATATTTTAATGAAGCACATGCATAGCACATGAGCTACAATAACATCCAGACCTACACGACAAAAACTGCATTTTATACTGTTATAAGGTTCACTTTCATGCTGCATTAAACTAGAGATCATCCGCCTAAGACAACAGTACAAGAGTACTTACTATTATGTTTTGTAACTGCACTGTTTTTATTTGCCATACATTAAAGTACACTTTAGTTAACTGAGGATTCATAAACCAGACAAATTAAAAGCTCCAAAACAGAGGTGGAGCAAAGGATTTTAGCAAAGAAGGAAACTAACTAGGTTTTAAAGTTTGATGTTTTTTTGATGCACACAAACTTAGCTTTTAAATTCATTGTTCAGTTCTTTTCCGTTTTTTTGGGGCTCTAAAATGAGTGATCATTTAGATTTTAACAACCATTCTGTACCCTCTTTCAGAAAAGATCAGGGAAAGTGTTAAAATAAACTTCAGCTACTCGTTTCTGAAGCTGGGATTGTTCAGAACAATGCGCAGTGGGTCGGCAGTGACAGGAGGCCAGAAACACCTGAAGGTTGGGTAAAAGTTCCCTGATATAGTAAAAAAAAAAAATACTGTAAGTGACATAACTTACCATACCAGGTTTTCTACATTAATAGTAGTTCAAACTAAATTCAGGAGTTCTGTCATCGCTTTGAAATCTACTCTATCAGCTGTAATCATTTTCTGCCTTCGCCACATGCTTTAGTTACAAGTACATAAACTATAGTTTAACTGACAGTCACAAACAAACGAGATCTTGAGGCTTGATGCTATAACAGCCAAACAAATGCATGCATAACCAAACAAACAACAAAAATACATATAAGCTGTTAGTACTTCAAAAAATAAGGTTTTATTTTTGTATTATTGCTTGTGCATTTTTTACATTACTGCAATTGTTTTAATATATTTAACGTAATGATAAAAATGATCTAAATTAACATTTATTTTTGTTGTGGTACAATAACAAACTTGGGAAACAAAATTAACATTTTTAAGTTTTTATGCTAGATGTAATAAGCCAAATAAATGCATGCAGAATAATAATAATAAAGATAGTTCCTACTTCGGGCTGGGAGATATTGCCAAAAAAAAAAAAAAAAAAAAGAAATTAATTCATGATAAAATTTTTCATACAAGTCAATATCAATATTCATCAAATCTTTATCTCTTTCAAGTATAAAAGGCAGATGTTTGCTCTTAATTGAAAACTGTAGAAACCAGACAGTTAATTGTAGTTTTAAACAGCTATTTATTGTCAGAACATGACAAACACTTCACATTTTTGAATTATTCATACATTTCAGATAAAATATCTTAATAGAAAATTGTAGGTTTCTGGATGTTCTAATGAGTGATATTGTTTCAAATCATGAAATAGGTTTGTGTTGCTTGTCTTTGATTATGTGTATCTTCAGCATAGTTTGCAGTACATGCTGCAATATAATATAAAATTGTTGTCTGTTAGAAATGCAGATTTGACAGTAGCTTGAGTTAGGATGCAGATGTCAATTTATGTTCATTATCAAAAACAGTAACATCTGTAACAACCTCAATTTTATATGGTGAAATTTATTCTGTCTGCTTGAGAGGTAATTGTCGGTTTGTTTTTTCAGTTTAGAACTGAACATTGGTCTTCCATACAAGCATATATTTAAATCATGATAACCAGTTAAACCAAACATATAGCATATGTTTATACCATGGTATAAAAATTAAAACTATATGGTTTCTATATATTTGTATGAAAAACAGTAGTCTAAATAGCCTACATTCAGTGCACAAGCGCTACAGCTCAATCACAGGACAATACTGTATTTATGCGCTATTACTAGTTCAATACATTATATACATGTCTACATTAATATATATATTATGCATTATATAATTTTATATTAATTATATAATGGTAAGCATTAATTTGTAATTAATTTTTACAATGAAGACTACAAAAATTTGATTTGATAATTTACAATTGATTAATTCCTCTAGTATTTCCTACCTGTATAAAAACTTAACCTGAAAACTTAGTTTCACAGCTCTCTTTTTTCTATTGCATTTATTTTTGCTGTTGTTTGCAAATTTTTTTTATTTGTTCTTATCTTTACTTTTTGTTTTTTTTATGAAAATAAAACTTTGCGTTGAAGAAAATTAGATTTTTGTATGTATATGCTGTCAATTATAGCCCTTAGGAAAATAATTAATCTGAATTGGCCAAGAAAATTGCAATCGATGGATCTCTAGATCTGACAGACACAAACCACTCTGCCACTCTTCATACAGCTGTTATCCTATTTGGCAGACATTATTTATTAGAGATTAATCTTTTATAACCCCTCTGGATTTATGGAAGGTGTTGTCAGGTTATTGACTCACATTTTTGTCTCTTGTGTGAAGGGTCTCTTATCTGAGCGCACACATCTTCTCCAGGAACACTCTGCAGAAGAGCTGCTTTCAAGCCGTCCAGAGAAAAAAAAAAAAAGTCACCAGCTCAGATGCAGGCTACGCCGATCACGCTACTGTAGACAGACAGAGAAAGAGAGACAGACGTGAATAACTTGTTTGAAATCTCCACTTATTTAAACAGCACACTTGCACATTATTGATACACTTTGACTGATTGGTCTTTAAAAAAAAATTATTTACTCACTAGTCACAGCAAAGCTGCAAGATTTTGGTTTACAAAAGACATCTTTTGCTCTGATAGTGCAAGTGCAGGACTTAAGACTGATAAATGCTGCTGTATAACCTACAATACCTGAAAAAAAAATTCATTTCATTCATCGTTTCATTTGTATCTTTACTGTACTGTATTTGCCCTTGTTTGCATGTTGTTAACCATTAGTTACATTACTGTTCGTTCAAGCCCCACAGAAACTGTAATGTATATTTTCCCCATGTAGTTCTTCTAAAATGATACTAACAATATATTTCTGCCTCATCATGAATCTACACTGGATCTCAATGTGACTGATAGTGACTTAAGTAAAAGAGTTGTATTAATTGCCATTCGTAGCTTGAAGCTAATTGTAGCTATAATTTATCTGTTACACAAATTTGATATTTCATTAAGTATTTTATCAAAAGAGATAACTTAAGTTCATAAGATTTTTAATTATAGTAATATAATATATATTGGGGCAAGCTATGTAATGCCAGAGTGAAGTAATGCCACAACTTGCACATCGACGGTTATGCGCATCCCGTCAGTAAACAGGACCGGCTTTACTGAAGAGATGCGCATGACAATAACATTGGATTAATTGCACAGCCCTAGTATTCAGATCAGCTTTTCTCCTTGCAAAATCAGTGTAACGGCAATATTTCCATCTGCCGAATGCAAATTCTTCTATATTCCAAGCTTTTCTGATGCACTGGTGACTTCATGTGTCTGTGCGAGTCGTAAAATTAAAATAAATATAGAAATTATTGGATTGCTGGATTTCAAATCAGTAGGGGTTGAGACATCAAAAGTAACTATGTAACTAACTGTTTTATGGATGGCAACTGTAATTTTGCAATCTTATTAGTAATTAGTTGCACTAAATGTTACTGCAAAAGTAATATTACTGTAACTAGTTACTGCCCAGCACTGGGCTCTTCCTTTAAATGAACACTCCACATTTTTTGAAAATAGGCTTATTTTCCAACTCCCTTAGAGTTAAACAGTTGAGTTATACAATTTTTAAATCCATTCCATCAAATGACCAATAATATTATACAGTCCCTCCAGAAAAACGCGGATTTTTTTTTGTGATTGTTGCGGGCAAAAATCCTTGATTATGCGGCAGGTTTTCTTAAAAAATGCGATGGAATATGCGGGATATTTTTGCAATCTTATGCAATGAAATTGCGGGAACTTGCAAAAACTGCGGTTTGATGAAAAAGAGAAAAAAAGGTGAAACTACAACAGTCCACTGTGAAAATGAAAACTAACTGCGTAGCCTTTAACACTGGCCTATCATTCGCCATCCTCATCCTCATCCTTCTCTCAAAATAATTTGCCCCTACTGTCATGTAACACACCGGGTAACTGCCTCGCTCGGTCTTTTGCGCTTATTTTTGTTGGCAGATGAGAATGATTTGCGTCCTTTACCCTGGTTTCACCGTGGGGTTCACAGATGATGTTCACGTCGCGCAATTACGTCACTTCATAAGGTTCCTATTGGGAAATAATGGCGATTTACTTGTGTGAAGTAAACGCAACATTTTTCAACTTTCTGCTAAGATATATGTGACTTATTTTCAACTAAAATTATTATGAAATCATGCGACCTCCGCATATTTTGCTTCCTGAAATCGAGATTTTATGCGGCGAAAGTGCGGCCTATTTGAAAAAATGCGACCTCCGCATAAATATGCGGCCCTTGGCTGATTATGCATTAAATCACGCGATCGCATAATCGCGTTTTTCTGGAGGGACTGATTATATATCGTTGTGTTAGAATAGACTATTCTCTAATGTATTAAACGGATTGTTATCATACTGATTGAAAGCCTGAACAGTCTCTCTCCCGTTCTCTTTTTTTTATGGGTGTGTGTTTATGCATGCGTGAGTGCATGCACGGGAGGGGTGCAATTAATGACTATTAATCGAATAATACCCAGCAATTATCGATTATTACTTTTGCTTAAAATGCACATCCCTACCGTTATCTTTGTGTCTCCTGAACAACTTTGCTGCATGCGTTTTTACTGTTATGAGACTGAGCAGCCAACTTTCAAAGCATGTGGATATTAGGGGTGGTGAAAAAAATTGATTATTGATTAATCACGAGTATGTTATGGACGAGTATGAATCGATTATTAAATTTTCAAAAATCGTTTTTTTTTTTTTTTTTGCATTTTAGTTTGTAAAAAAATTTATACCGGGAGTTGAACGTCACAAACGCGCCCAGTTCCAGTTAGCAAGCAGCCAGAGCAGGTGTGTAAAATGGAAAAACCAGGAACAACAACCAACCGATCCACCCAGTTCAACCAATTCATTTTGGTTTTCATGGCAGGAGCTCTAACCCTGTTGGCGCCATGGTCGAGTTTACTCGACAAGATGCGGCACTGAATAAAACGGCCGATTTTGTCAAATAGGGTGCCAAATTTCACGCGACCTCCCCTGCACCAGATAGCAGACATGTAATACTTCATCTCTGACTCAAAAAAACGTCATGCTCCTATACAAAATCTTCGAGCTAGAGCGCATTTTACAGTGCGAAAAAAAAAGCGGAGCTAGTGTGAGAGTGAGCCATTTTATCTGACCAATGTTGTCAACGTCAGCAAGTATTGTCATTAGATTATTATGATTATCATCATTATTATTATTATTATCTAATGGCATCAATAAAGCTTCAATAAACCCGCAATGAGTGTTGGGACTTCTATTCGCGGACACTGATTCTGAAGGGGAATATCTGTATAGTCCTACACCAAGCACAAACGGTGAATCCATTGCCCAATGTAAATGGTCCTTTGCCAAATGTCAGAGGTGTGAACAATGTTTGCAGGCGTCGTAGTGTTCATTGCGAAATTAGCCGGCGTGTTATTGTTGGGGGGACGAGGAGGGAGATTTTTTTCCGCGCTAGACATGTATATTGTTTTCTGACCGCACCACTCCGCAATCGCGGGGACAGTAGTGGAGACTTTGTCTAATGCCTCTGGGTATGTTAGACGAGGTCGAAGTATTCATAGGACAGTTAGGAGGCAAGGTGGAGAGTAGCACTAGCAATTTAAAATTAATTTAAAATATTTACCTTTGTAATAGAAGTGAATCTATTTTAACGGTTGCATTCATGGCAAGCTTTTTATTAGTTTCTAAATTACTAGTAGGATATTTAAAAAATATAATTCCTTATATAAGCTACTAGTAATTAGCTTTTCTTCTTTTTTTAATTTTACCAGAACTGCTTAAACACAAACTTGAGACAGATACTACTCCAACAAGGTGGAATAGTGATGTATTCATTTCTGTGTTATACAGAACATAAGCTGCATACAAATAATTCTAAAGTTATAACTACATGACACAGAAAGTGCTTTGAGTTGTTGTTACTCAATAAAAGAGTTAAGTAATTCAGTAGCTGACTTTTTTTTTAATACCGCAATCACTTTGTAGTGTATTTTCGTTTACTGTTGTGAAATGGAAAATCAATAATTGCTAATCGAGAATCGTTAATAATCGAAAATCGACTGTAATCGAATCGGGACTTCAGCAATCGTAATCGAATCGGGAAATCAGACAGATTAACCACCCCTGGTGGATATTATTGTTTTTCGCAACATTAACATGTGAAACGATATAAACACCACTCGAGTGCATGCACGTTCTGTACGGTAATTGGCATGGTCTGCCTTATTTTTTTCTGTTTGCTTTGCTTGAGCTTTAGGGCTGGGCAATATCGAATATTAGCGATAGTATCAGAATAATTGACAACGATGTAAAAAAAAGTAAATTTATATAAATATATTTTTTTTTTCAAATTCAAGCATACTTTCCCAAAATAACACACTGAACATCCGAAAAAGGAACATGTAACTGCTCTACACCCTCTACTACGAGAGAAAACACTAACAAGCTAGAGTTTGGCGATCTAATGAAAGCGTTGTTCAGCCGGTCAGTGTTCTGTCATGAGATCTCGACTGTATTGTTTGCGATTGTGATAGCTGAATAAATGAACTTACTTGACTGCTGATGTTTGAAAAAAGAAACAGACTATGGCCTAGGGCTGTGCAAAAAATCGAATGCGATTTTCCATGCACATCTCACCAGTAAAGACGCTCCTGTAATTAGAAGTATATCTCCATAGTTTTGGACTAGTTTTAAGAGGCAACTGGGCAGGATTTGTTGTGAAAATCTGGCAACCCTGATCTGAACACACGTGCTGAAGATATACTTCTAATCACAGGAGCGTCTTTACTGATGAGATGTGCATGAAAATCGCATAAGATTTTTTGCACAGCCCTACTATGGCCATTTGTAATCACTATTAGGGAGTTTCATTTTTTATATACCAGCTTTCATAATAAAGACCGCGAGAGTACAAAAGTCTTTGGTATTCATTTATATATAAGAAATACCTATGTGCTTCAGCAACTACCATATTTTCCGGACTATAAGTCACACTTTTTTTTCATAGTTTGGTAGGTCCTGCGACTTATAGTCAGGTGCGACTTATTTATCAAAATGAATTTGACATGAACCGAAAGAAATGAACTAGAGAAATGAACCAATAGAAAACATTACCGTCTACAGCCGCGATAGGGTGCTCTATGCTGCTCAGTGCTTCTGTAGTCTACACTGAAGACAGAGCGCCCTCTCGTGGCTGTAGACGGTAATGTTTTCTCTTGGTTCTAAATAAATGCCACTCATAGTCCAGTGCGACATATGTTTTTTTCCTCATCATGACGTATTTTTGGACTGATTCGACTTATACTCAGGTGCGACTTATAGTCCGAAAAATACGGTAGCTCCCCATCTAAGAGAGTTTTTAGTGTCAGTAGGAACATAGTTTCTTGCCACAGAGCTTCTCTTAAATCCACAGACAAGTACCTTTTAGCAGCTTATTTCCATACACACACACACACACACACACACACACACATATATACATACATACATACATACATACATATACCTAGCAACTTGGATAAACCTTAGCTATGATTCAGTTGGAAGATTTTTGCCAGCATTGCCCCGTGAGCATTAGGGCTGTCACTTTTAGTTCAAAAAAATCGATTGCACAATCGATCGGACCAACCAAAAAAAGTTTCGAAAATGAAAATAGGGAATCGATTTTTACCAAATATGTACACTATTAATTTTAAAAGAATTAAACAGTAAAAAAAATATAGATATAACTCACAAACAAGCAGAAAAAGAAAATAAAGAATTACGAAAGTGCAGTATGCGTTGCGAAAGCCAGACAGAAAATACTAGCAATTTTACGCGCCTATAAGACCCAGTGACGTCGAAAGTGTCCTCTTATGCTGCGTTCACACCAAACGCGAAACGAGCCTCTGGCGCAAATGATTTAATGTTAAGACGCGTTTACGCACGTCTGGAGGTCTCGTGGCGTGGTAGACTCGAATTCGCCTCATTCGCACATCGAGTTACAGGAGATTCTAAGTTATGAAAAGGACCATTACAAGCTGACAGCGACAGGCTTTTGTGGTGGAAAATTGGCAGTAATACCCCCACCTTGCGCAGCTGTACCCGAGTGTCCCTGGGACATCAGTGCGGTCGGAGCGCGTCTTCTCAACAGCTGGACATATAGTGAATTAAAAAAAAACGCTCTGCACCCCGAAAATGTTGATCGGCTTGTTTTTCTGTCCAATAAATTTGTAATGGCCATGGTTAGTGTCAGTTAAGTTCAATTAAAAAAAAAAAAAAAAAAACACACATGGCCTGTTTCTCAAGTACATTTAATGTTAAATTTTTTGAAATTGAAAATTATTTTTTCACAAAAGTGAAAATTCGTAAAATTCGAACACATTCTCTATGAGTGTACACACACCAGCGGAGCCATTCGGCGTCTGTCAGCGGAGCCCAGCTACGACTCAGAACACTGTTCAAATTTCTGCCGCGCCACAGGGCGCCATCTGCATAGTTTTATATTAAAAAAAAACATAATTTTTAGTTCAAATTGCTGTTCATACATTACACCAAGATACCACTGATGCAAAATACTACTTATATTAGTTGTACAGCTCAATTAAACTGTAAACATATATAATTAAATGTATAATAAACGTAGTGCTTTTAATATTTAATTTTTCTCTTGGGACATTTTTACATACGCAAAATATTAAAGTATTGGCCTGTCAATTAAGCTTTTATCAATTAAAATCATATATTTAAAATAATAATAATAATAGATGAAGCTAAAACTCACCCATCTTGCTGCGAAATTGAGCTTGTGCATACAGAAAGTGCGCGTCCGGTGTGTGATACCTCGAGTTGCCCTACATGTGGCGTGACGCGGCGCTTCTCGTCCGGTGTGCGACCGCCTTAAGCCCTTTCATACATACAGACTTGTCTGGAAAAGACAAGTAATGACGTCACGACGCCCAAGCCCTATTCTGCTGCGTGTGAACGCAGAAGGAAAATTACCGGTACTAGCACGTATGAGTTCAGAACGTGGTGACGCAAGACATCTACTCCGGGCCAATCATAACAATGTCACGCATTCACGCAGTGTTTAAGAAATTAAAATAAATGTCATCCAACTGAAGCGACAGTGAAATTAAAGCGCTTCTCCTTATCCATGCGAATGAAGAAATTTGTCGTCATCTGAGAGGAACTGTTAATGATGCAGTAACGTATGATAAAATAAGTCAGGTCATCAATAAACTGAAAACATTGTGTCATATCTAAAAATAAACGACCATCACAAACAAAGTAATAGTGGAAGTATTTATTGTTCCTATTATGAATTTTGTCAATCTATTTGGGGGTCCTGCTACTCCACAAATCCTGTAGCTCTGAACCAGTGGATCTCAACCCGCGGCACGTGATGAAATCACATGCGGCCCACCATGCCGAACACAATTAATAAAAAAATAAAATAAAATATTAAAAAACCTACGTTTTACAATTTATTTTAGTTTTTACATAGGGGAGGACACATAAGGTACAAACGAGAAGTCGGAGCAGTGAAGAAGAGTGCTGGACAGTCGCCATCAACTTTCGGTCAAACATTTAGATGTCAAATTTTTTTTACAAAGCATTCTATTGCAGCTGAATAACATGAGCAAAAATCAGCAGCCTACAAAACACGGCAAGAGGAATTTTGCCTGTGATTAAAAAAAATACCATAGCAAAAACAAGATTAATATAAATTTAAAATATTAAAGTGTTAAAGACAAATAAACAGTCAGTAATAAGATAGGAACAAACAAATCAATTAGGAATATCATAAATACATCTAAAAGTTTCAGGTACAGACATTGTATTTAAAAAGTTTAAAAACACTGCATAGTTTTTTTTTATAAATAAAATAAAGATTAATTAAGTTATTAAATATATTCAGTCAAGATCAGTGAATGATTTTCTTTTGTTCTTTGATTAACATTAATGACAAGCAGCGTGTTTATTAGGCTGCTGTCTCTAAGCAAAAATACTCCACGTGTGTTTTCTTTCTCATCTGTTTATGTTCACGTAAGACAAAAACGGCTGTGTTTATGATGATATACTGATGTAGTTTTCTGTAAAGTAGTTTCAACTCGGAACAACCTTTTCTACAGTTCAAATACACAGAACAGTCTGACAGCTGCGGGTTTGCGCTGCACACAAACATGCTATAATAAGTTTTGAGATTTTAAGCTACTTTAGTAATAAATCACAGGACATCGCTGACAGCTACTTTCTGCATTACTCTGTGCACGCAATCTTCATAGCTACTGTTTATATGAGTGTTTGTGCCACAATGCAGCTGTGCGAACATGGTAGATCGATATAATACACATCCGATCATCCAATCGCTTGAATGTTGATTAACCCTGAATCAACAAACGGAACCAACAATTATTGCTACATGTCTGACTGCATCATATAATAATTATTAATTAATAATATTAATAATGTTCATCATCTAGCGGACTACGTCTTGTATTAATTTTTTCTAAAAATCCTGTCAAAAGTGCACAAACTGACAGTCACCACCATAAGCTACTACTAAATATTGTAGAAACATAATTTTCTTTAAAGTTGCTTTGTAACGATTTGTATTGTAAAAAGCGCTATACAAATAAACTTGAATTGAATTTCCAAACCATAAAACAAATACAACTGACAAAGTTTAGTGTAAATGCAAGGCTCACCGCTCACGCGCCATCAGTATGTGTTGAACTGGCGTTCACCTCAGTGTTTTGCTTTTATGCCACTGACAGGGCGGGGCAGAGTCAAGTGTTAACCGGATCAAAAACCAAAATAACTGACATGGGAAAATTACGTCGGTTAGAGGTTATGAATTTCGGTTTTGATTACTTTTCGATTAATCATCCAGCCATATTAACCTGAATTAAAGGGTTGTGTTTCGTCACTATCTAGAGTGGAAATTTTCTACAATATTCAGTCATTGTTACAGTAAAATAGGGCATTCTAATTCAATCTACTGCAGTAACCCATTTCATCTCTTCCTTTAACTTAGAAGAGTAAAGAACCAATCCATAATCCAACAGAAAAAAAATCCATCCCTGATTTCCTCTCAAATCAAAATCAAATTTGGTTAGAACTGTTTTGACTTGTAAACAGGGCTTGATCTGTCCACAGATGTCTCCCGATTCAGACAAGATGCATTTTTCCACTGAAGAAAACAATATTATTCATTATGGATATTTTAGCCAGAAGCATGCATTTAAATTATGATAAATCCGTTTCTTCCAAACATGCAACTTTTCTCCTCACAAGACACAACTGATGGACTGGGGTCATGCGGATTATTGTGATGTTTTAATCAACGGTTTGGACTTTTATTCTAAAGGCACACATTCACTGCTGAGGATCAAATGATGTAATGCATTTTATGTACTCTTTAGTTACAGTAGTAGGCTATTTCTAATGCTATAATATAAGTATTGCCTTCAGCTGTGTTTACAAACTGAAACGCTTTCATCTTCTCCGGGAATTGCATCCGGTAGGGCTGGTCAAAACGCATTACTGCAGGCTCTTATATTAGGTCATATGCGATCAAACAACACTCGACAACAAATGTGTCAACCATTTTTTATTGTTGACGTTGTCAATAATGTCGACTAATCGTTTCAGCTCTAGTTTCCTTTGAGAAAATCTACTTAATTGTCGATAAGAGATGCAATCGATTAAAGCTATCGATGGTCTGTTAACCGATTTAATGTTGGGCTGCGTGGGGCTCACGCGCAAAACAAGTGTGAGTGGCTCTGTGCGACAGTGACAGTATATAAATGCATCATCATTCATAAATGTACAAATTACCCTTTTAATGTGATTTAAAATTTAAAAGTACATTAAAATAGAAACACAAAGTTATTCAACATGGAAAGCAATAGAAATGTAGTAACTCATTAAAGTCATTTCACCAGATAATTATTTAATATCATTCGCTTTACAGAGCAGGATTGCCAGGTTTTCACAGCAAAACCTGCTCAATTGCTATTCAAAACTAGCCCTATCACTTTTCAGGGGAAATGCCCCGATTAAAATCGTGTTTTGGGGGGTAAAATACACATTCTTTGGTGGGTTTCCCCTGGTAAAGGTCACATTCCAGGGGCTAAACATCACATTATTGGGGTCGCTTTAACCCGCGAACATTAAAAACATCCCACAGCAACAGTGTAAAAGTAGGCGGACTTGGCAACACTGCAGCAATGCTTAGCTGCCCGCCGGTGCTCCTGCCTATAAATGAGCCTTATTTGCAACACAATCGACTGATGCAGATTAATAAAATAAAAATAAAAAATTACAAAAAAAAAAAACGGCAGATTGATTGGCCTGACGATAAACTGGTCGACCTCTAAGTTTTACTGTCATGTATTGAGCATACAATGTCACACATAATATCGAAAAAGTGGTATCAGTTATTTATAAAAAATTGCATTTTCCTAAAGATTCTGGAAATTACTGCTTCAAAACCAGTCAGTTTCAATTGCAAAAATCACAAAAGATTGCAAAATCAAACCAGGACTGCTTAAAACTACCTACACAAAAGAAACACCTTCGTGTAACGTTACTCGCCTGGGTTGAGTTTAAAAAGCTAATGTGACATTTCAACTCTACAGAATACAATAAACCTCAATTGTCTAGCTAATTGGTTCCCAACCCGGGGTCCGCGCACCCCTCAGGGGGGCGTCAGAGCTCACAGGGGGGGCGCGGGAGCAGATATGCTTTGAGGTGAATAAAGATGCATAAAATGTTCTACTAATAATTTTATATCAAAATATTTTTTCTAAGTTTTTAAAAAAATCATATGCTAACAATGCCAATTTCAATTACAATTTCGTTATTCCAAATGTAGGCGCGTTGCGCGTGGCAAGCGCGCTCATAATGTAAGAGACGCCGACGCGACCACAACAGTGCCCAACATCAAATGGCACACATAATGCAAGCGGAACGAAACTACTCGTTATTGTGTGGTTGACGGACCGTTTGGACCAGTGCAGCGCGAATCGATCGTGATCATGCGACGCTGTTACTACACAGCGCTAATAAGAGATCCAGTAAAGAAAGCATTTGAATTTGCCACAGAAGTAATAACATTGCTGCGAGATCTAGAGAGAAACATTCACATTTCTCCATTATTAACGGATCAAACAGCGCGTGGAAACCAGGAAGAAACATTGTGGCGTGAATAAACTATCCAGTGTTCAGATCTGCAACATTCACCATGGATTTACTGTAGTAACACTAACCGAACCATGAAAGTTTGGCAGGAATAGTAGGCTATAATGCCTTCAAGTAACATTACGTCGGTTTTATTTTGACATGAGTACAATCGCTTCCCTCAAATGTTAATCTGAAATAAAATAAACCTTGGTTTATAACTACTACAATTTCATTTTTTCCAAGAAGCTGTTTTGTTTTATATGCTAATAAGAAGAATCAATTATAGCTCCAGAATTACTCAAAGTAAAAAATATCACACTTTATTATGTTAGTTTTAATATTAAAAAAAGAAAAAGAAATCAAGGAAATTTCTCTGGCATTTCTTTCTTTTTGCTGTATCAAAAACGTACCGAACCATACCGTGACACAAGTGTATCGAACCGAACCGTGAATTTTGTGAACCGTTACACCGTTTTATATATATATATATATATATATATATATATATATATATATATATATATATATATATATATATATATATATATATATATATATATATTAGTGCTGGGAAAAAAATTAATTGCATCCAAAATAAAAGTTTGTGTTTGCATAATGTGTGTGTGTGTGTGAACGGTGTATAATTATTTTGTATATAAATACACGCATATGCATGGATTAATTTTTTTTTATGCATGTATATACATTTATACATAATCTATTATATATAAATATAAATAATTTATATATAAATAAAAATATTAAATATATACATGCATGTGTGTGTATTAATATATACAAAATAATTATACACAGTACACACATATATATTATGCAAACAAACTTTTATTTTGGATGCGGTTAATTTTTCCCCAGCACTAAAATATTATATATATATATATATATATATATATATATATATATATATATATATATATATATATATATATATATATATACACACACACACACACACACACACATATACATGGGGGGTCACGGATTGTTAAATATGTACATAGTGGGGGCTCCAAGGAAGAAGGTTGGGAACCACTGGTCTAGCTTTTCAGTTACAAGCTTAATCTTACAAATTCAACTGGAAGACCAACATAAAAGGTATTTAAAAAGCGAGCAAAAAATAGCGACTAAACTCACCGCTGAACAAAAACAAATCAGTTAATACCAGGAAACCTGTCAGTCACTCAACAGCTGTCAATCACAAATCTATGATGTCAGATAAACACACACAACGGAAGATTTCCTTCGTTCACAAGTTCAGGTGAACAACGAACAGCATTTACTGAATATACTGAACGTCTAAACCTGTCCATAAGTAGCTATATCTGATATTTCTGCTGTAAAATCGAAGGATTTACTCAGTAAATCTGAGCGCAAACCGAAAGCGCTGCAAGAGTAATAACACCGCTGAGACCAAACTGATGCCGTTTTCACAAAACACACTTTAATAATAAATACATATAATATTAATAATTTTAATAAATGCAGAAAGAGAAAACTCAAATGACTAACGCGCATTTTTAAAATAAAAATGTAAAGGTTGTGTGTTTCTCCGTTACACGGACGAGCAACACAAAATGGCGACTGCGGGCAGCTCAGACGAGTCCTTCTGCTCAAAGTCGCTGAAACACCGAGGCCACATCATTATAGTCCCGTTAAATTAGTTCATATTCATTCAAAATATTTGTTAAGTAGATGTAATGTGGTTGAGACACTGTAAAAGGCTTTGCAACAGGATGTAACAGGATCTGCACGTTTCCTTCATCCCGCTATCAATGCTAACGGTGTACGACACAAACTCGTCCGGCGTGCGTGTGTGTGCGTGCAATCAAAACAACACTCTCACCCCAAAGCGTCAAACAAGCGCGGCACGCTATTAAAACACATCTGTCAATGTCAGACGCTTGAAACGAGCATGGATCACATGAACCCGACTTAATTAATCTGACTTTGCGTAACGTGTAAGCTACGCACATTCTCGTTTAATTTTACGTCAAATCCTCCAGCATTCCCACACAGGGAAACGTGAGATTTTCGCGCAGAACTGCGCAGAGCAGGGATGCGATGCTGTGCTAGCACTGGACAGCAAACGGCCTAATGCTAATAAACAACATCAGAGCACTACGTTACCCTCTTTATTTGACATACACGGGGTAATTCGGTGCTAAAACACAAAAACAACCAGCCCGAGAACGAAATAACATCCAAACTGACCCGTTATCATGAATGGGGATGTCTCTCCTAGCTGCTAGCGTTAGCACTCAGCGACACACAGGCCGCTTTCACCGCGCGCACCAGACAATCATTTCAGCGCTAATTAGCGCGCTTGACCGTTGCGCAGAACGACGCCACACATGCCGGCACCTTTAGGAAGAACTAAACGCTTTGCACAAACGCAAAGGCTGCTTGTTTATTTACCTTCGTTATTTTGTTGTGAGGGCGCGCAGACTCTTTCTCTCACACAGTCCAGAACAAACAGCTCGAGACGTCGGTGACGTCATGCGCGCGGAGGACGCACAGGACGTGAGAACCGTGAGCGCGTGCTGTCACACGTGTGGGGAAGATCACTTAAGAGCGCCCAGCTCTGATCTCTGATCGGTGTTAACGGTGCAATAAAAGTACGTAATGAAATAGTATGATTTAAATAAAAACATGTATGCGCCGAAAAAAATCTTTATATTTTCTTATTTTTATTCCTTTGAAGTATACTATTTATAAAGTAACTTAAAACCTATCTATCTATCTATCTATCTATCTATCTATCTATCTATCTATCTATCTATCTATCTATCTATCTATCTATCAACAAGACTCGATTCCCCTAAAAGACATAAAAACAAGTAAGGGGTCTTAGTCATAAAAAGCATTTTAGTGGAGCATTACTAGTATATATGAAGATTAATTTATACGGCTCTGATTGTATTTAAATTGTAATTTTGGACGCCCCTGAAATGGGTCATTCCATTTATATAACCAGTTGAACTAAAGAAAAACAAGCTCTTTTAAGGACATTAATTTATTGCATGGTGCAAGAACTACTATGTATTTTCAATCACCGTGCACCATGAGCCAAAGAAAGATAACAAATAAGGTCGTTTTTTACTGTTTTTAGGTGTATTTTTTTATAAGGAAAATTGGGGCCTAGTCTCGAAATAATAAATTTTATGATATAATTAAAGACATTGTGTTATTATAACACCATTTGGAAATCTTTGAGAAATGCAAGCTTTAGAACTGGTATGTATAAAGTATACTGTTTTCTTAGACCGCAGGTTCCTATTCATGTTTGTCATTTTAAAGTCATATTTTGCAGAAAAGTAGGCTACGTATTTTTGATGTGTGCAATCTGGTCAACCACTTTGGACAGGAAAAAGTTGCAATTTAGTTTTTAGTTTTTTAACTAAACTAAATAAATATATGAAGAATATAAATAGATAGGCTGAATAATACATTCGAGTTAAGATAAGAAAAAATAGGCTAGTATTTAAGCCAGTCTCCCAGACATTTTATTTGCTCAGTGACAGTTGTTTCCACACAGTCACATGGGGTTTATTTTGAAAGGTGAACTTCCCCGAAGACAAGGGACATTTGCTACACAGAGCCTACGTCTCTCTGATTTTTAAAATTACGGTCATGCAGCGCAATACTTTAATGCATCTACTTTTATTACCAACACAACTACGTTTATTAATTCTCTCTTATTTCTCTCTTATAGCAATATTTTTTACAGCACAGTTGGATTCACTGCTTGTTTGGTTTTCATCCGAATTGCCTGGCCTGGATTTAGGGATCCATATGGAACTTTTTAATGCACCGTCCCAAAAAAAAAAAAAAAAACTGCCTGAAAGACCCTGCACTTGGTGACCATGCGTATCTGAAAGGGACGTGAAAAGATTTAAAGAATAAAGAATGTAAACTCTTTTCAAAATTTAATGACTCGCACAGGCACAAGTCACCAATGCATCAGACAGGCTTGGAATATGGAAAAGATATTCCAAGCCTACATTCAGCAGATATAGATATTGCCATTACACTGATTTTGTCAGGAGAAAAACTGATCTGAACACAGACGTGTAAATTGTGGCATTGCTTTACTTTGGCATTTCATGGCTTGCCCCATTATAAATTATGTTACTATAATTAATAAATATTTTTAGAAAACGAAAACATTTTTCTTAATAATTTATGCGATTTCTTTTGAGAGGCTACCTCAACGCTTTTACTTAAAATACAACGCTTTTACTTAAAAGTCCCTATCAATCACCACTGAGTGTTTGTAATAACTTCTGACTGCGATTCAATGTAGATTTTGGTCATATGATGATGAGACAGAAATATATTGTTAGTAACATTTAAAAAAAATTACTATTATAAAGATACACAATTACTATTTCTGTTGGGCGTGCAGGAAAAGCAATGTTACTAGTAGTATAACTAATTACTGTGGCCGGAAAGTAAGAAGTAAAGTAATAATATTACTTTTGAAAGGAGTAACTAGTAACAAGCTAATACATTATTATTATTAATATTTTCAGTAACGAGCCAACACGGGTTAGGCTACTTCCCGTTTCTTTGTAATTATCTAGGAGATTGTGATCTGTTTTAAAGTAAGTCATAATTTTGTGTGCGTGATCCGAGTTCGTTCTTTAGTTGGAAGGTTGGATGAAAGGCTAAATAATGATCTTGTCCATATCTTGTGCTCTAGCGCCACCTGTGTTTAGACACAGAGCACGACGTTTTGTCTTTGACGTCATCACACGTAGCAGCGTGACACTCGGTGTTAAATGGAGTTATAGATTTCCAATCTTTCTCAAATTTTATATTAATTTATTTACTTGGTGGAATAGGAATCGAAAAAAGAGTGGCGAGGTATTCACAAGTGGTGTTTATTTACTGACGGTCTTTACCTCTAATGATTTGATCTCGTGTTGTGACATCTATTTCTTTGTCTTTTTTGCCCTTTAGAACTCAGACTTGAGGTTTCATTATGTAACCAAAGGAGACCACATAAAGCCCGTAATGCTGTTTCTTCATGGTTTCCCCGAGAACCGATTACTTACTGGTAAGTTAGTGTAATATTACTTATTGCAGTAGTGTAACTAATTACTAATAAGATTTCAGTAATAATATTAGTTTTCTCATTCATAAAACAGCTCAATGTAGATTTTTTACAGATGAGGCAGAAATATAGCTACTGTTAGTAACATTTTAAAATAATCGTATGGGGAGAATACACAATTACGATTTCAGTAGGCCGTGAAGGAACAGTAATGTAACTAGTGGTATAACTAATTTCTGTTGCTAGATAGTAGCAAGTAATCATACTTTTGAAAGGAGTAACTATTAAGAAAACTACATTTTTGGAGTAGAAAGCCCAACACTGCTGCTAATAGCAGATCCAAATTCCTTTCATCACGTTCAGAACACTTCTGGCAGAGGTCTAGTTTCCTTGTACAATTCAGCTCGAGTGTTGCTCTCTAATATTGATTATCATCCTCTACATTCATTTGAAAGTGTGAGCAAAGGGAAATACAGCTGCGTGTAGGGAACCACCATGGTTAACCAACTATGCCACCTTCACAGCAAGTTTCACAGCTTCCTAAAGGCTGAGTCAGATAGCAGACGAGAGGTGTCCATTTTAACAACTATAGCACGGGGCTGCCGGTCCAATCCAGCAACACAGCAGCAGCATCATAGGCTACAACCTCCAGTCTCCTTTAATTCACAGAAACAAGGTAGTTATCGCAGTGACCAAGGTCTGATGACATAGTGAAGCAGAGGAAGTAAAGAGGAGCAGCCAGCAAAAAAGACATCCAAACGGAGGTTAGCACGAGACACAAAACCCACTTTAACGCAACTTGTATGTTGGCCCACAACGATATTGCGACTCACATGGCACAGAAACGGTTGCATGTTAAATGCATTCCCATGAAAACAACTGACAGTATCCCATGAAGCTCCTTAGTCCTTCCTGAGGCAGAGAGGACACACACACATAGCGACACTTCGGCCCTTTTTATATGCCACTAAATGAGTGTAATAATAATAAAAAAGACAATTGTTATTATTAACTAGAGTTAGACAAAACTGCAACACATACATATAATGCATACATAGAATTATCTTACAATAAATGGATAGTTCAAGCAAAAAAAGTATATTCTGTCATCATTTAATCAAATAATCTGTCATCAAGTTGTTCCAAACCGTTATGAGTTTATTTCTTCTGTTAAGCACAAAAGATGATATTATGAAGAATGTTGGTAACCAAACAATTGACGGTAGCCATTGACTTCCATAGAATAGAAAAAGACTAAAAAGCCACGTCAATTCTCAGAATTAACCAAGTAAACATGAGCACTTAGTTATTTACTAAACAGACACAAAGAAACTATATTTACAGGCATTTTTCTCTGTTTTTTTTTTTTTTTTATTATTATCTTTAATTAATTTTTCTATTGCAGTTGTTTCCTTTTCAGGCGGGACACTGCCCCTCCTGCCCATACAGACGGGCTACAGCTGAATGTAAATTAGTTGACATGATGCAATTCTCATTGTCATGAACGCCCCTCATCCTGCCTCATGGCTGGATAAGTGTACACTGAGAATTTCCAAACAGGGCATCATTTCATTTCTGTTTTTCAACACAACTCTGATTCTGAACCAAAACATATGTGGGTACAGACAGTTGATAGTCATTTGTGTAAAACCCAGATGCAGTTCTGAGAAGACCCTCTCAGATGTTGCCCTCAGGATATGCTTGTGTCTAGTTATGATGCTGCCCCAAACTGTTTTATCTCTTGGGGATTTTAAGGTAGCATAAGCACTTTTAACCATTAACTCTGTAAGCCCTCCCATGTTTGACACTGTGGCTTACGGCTCATGGTAATCTGTTTTGAAACTGATATTACGTTAACAGGAAACACACTAAATATCAACGCTTGTTAACTTCCTGTCCTTTGCATTTGAGTTTTAACAGTTTAGAAGTGGTGACAGCGGATTCTCTGCAACTTGTATTTCTCATGTGCATATAGTTGGTTTGAAGTCTGTTTTGTGGCATGTATTTAAGGTACGTTTATGAAACTTCAATGGTTATATATGATTTCTGAGCAGGACAGTCTGAACATTCATTTTGTCTGTATGCAACAAAGCACCACAATTGGCTAAATTAATCTTCCACGTACAAAGTAAATCTAAATGAAAATACATTTTGTGGTGAACTCTTTAATAAGCTCAAGTCACAAAAACATTTTTAAATTAACTTACTTGCCACTTTCGTTATGTGTTAACCTCAAATGGCGAGCTATTACATTTGTTACTAACTATAATTATTTTCTCCAATAGTGATGTGAAGAGCCTATATATTAAATAAGTCACTATCCAAATAGTAACAAGTAACATTTAATGTTTACATTTTTGCTATTGAAATCCACAACTTTTCATTAGGAGACACTATCTTTCCCAGTTGTCACCAGTAACATTTCTTACCAGTCTTAATTTTTTAATGCAAGGAAAAGTCAGAATGTCTACTTTATCAGGAAACAACTGAACAGCTTGACTGATTTACATGAAATACTTATCTAATAATTCACTTAAAAAGTTACTGGTAAGGTTTTAGTGTCTAATAAATATGAACTATTGTATATGCATTTTTTTACTTCAATAGCACTACTATTCTAACTACAGTTACGAATAACTAAAGTACTGTCTATTGAAACAGACATGAAATCTAGTGGCTGTCACGTGGATTAAGGAATAAATATGAATACGGCTTGCCATACACCGCAGCAGATTCTGGGAAATGAATTAAAATATTATTATTATTTTTTAAACCACAACGTTTTGCGTAAACGTCTCGCGTTCATTCTCAGGTGGTGATTTCATCAAATCAGGTTTCAGGGAGGCGCACAAAGCGATCTCGAAGATTGCTCCACGAGCTCCGCCAAACCCAGACGAGTGTTTCCGGCGAGCGCGAGCAAACCATCGACACACGACCGACTCTGAGCTGCTGTTATGCGCGTTTGCTTCGTTTTCTTTGTTTGCTCTGAAGCTCTGGCAACGGTAAGTGTTTTTTTTTAGATGAAAGTAGCTGTTGTTGCCTTTGTACTGACAACCGAGCCTCACCGTACAGTGTAACTTACCTTTACATGGGCGAAGTAAGTGTTTCTGACTAACGTTAACGTTAGATTTATTGCGTCTAATTCTCATTGAATATAAGAAGTAACAGTAACCACAACTAATTTCATATCCTGTTCTGGAAAGCTAACGCTTTTAAGCAATAAATGCAGTTAGAATTTAAATGGGGTGCTAAACTACATTAGTTCACTTACTTTGTATCGATATCAAATCCAGCGTAATGTTTGTCTAATGAATACTAATTGGTTTCATAACATCTTTTTTTCTTGTTAAAGATTAACCTGTTTTCTTGTTGGACTTATAAGGACGTAAAAATGTTTTCCTTGCTTCTTCCTGTGTTTTAGGGTTGGAAGACAGTAATAAAAGACACTCCTTGTAAGCAGCAACACTGGCACATTTTTGACATGTAAAAGCATTATTTCCAATGGCAGCTGACCAAGTCAGGATTACAGCATCAGGAAACAACTGAACAGCTCGACTGATTTACATGAACTACTTCTCTAATAATGCTATTTAATTCAACCTGCGATGCTTTTAACAAATCAGTGTCCTTCTTCTACAACGAGACTGGCAAGCCCATCAGCGCGAGCTGGCGGACTCATGACTTTATCGTTGTCGGTCTTGGGGTCCCGATTTGTGTTTTTATTATTCTGGCAAATATGTTGGTCATAGTGGCCATAATCATTAACCGACAGTTCCACTTTCCCATTTATTACTTACTTGGGAACATGGCAGCTGCAGACCTCTTCGCCGGCATCTCGTATCTCAACCTTGTGTTCAACACTGGGCCGTGGACCATCAAGTTGTCCGTCAATGAGTGGTTTATTCGTGGAGCTTTGATCAACATGAGCCTGACTGCGTCTGTAGTCAACCTTCTGGCGGTGGCATTGGAGCGCCATCAGACCATCTTCACCATGCAGCTCCACAGCACCATGACCAAGCGGCGTGTGGTGATGCTGATAGTCACCATCTGGCTGGTGGCCGTCTTCATGGGTTTGGTGCCCATCATGGGCTGGAACTGTGTTTGTGACCTGTCCACCTGCTGCACGGTTGCGCCGCTGTATTCCCGCAGCTTCCTAGTGTTCTGGGCTATCCTCAACCTCATGGCCTTCTTCATCATGGTGGCCGTTTACACTCACATCTTCATCTACGTTCGCCGGCGGAGCCGAGTAATGTCCCCGCACATGGATCAGCCCTCCAACAATCAGACTGTTATCAGCCTCATGAAGACCATGTCCATGATTCTGGGTAAGGCCTTGGCTCTTATGTAGACTTCAGGCGTTTGTGAGATTTCTCGCCGAGTGGAAGTTTAATGTTGGAAAATGGAAATTTCTCCTTTATGTCTAATTGTGTAGTGAAGTACAGTTAACTTGTTTTTGGGGCAAAACGAAACAAGTCTGTCAACCCCAAAACAAGTTAATCAAACCGGTTTAGCTCAGATTTGTTTGTGTAGCACCTGCTTATTTTGTACCTCGAGCTGGAATCAGTTATTTGGAACACTTCACTGCAGTCACTATTCAAAATTATTTGTATACATTTTAGAATAGAATTTTATTAATCTATTCTTAAAGATGTGTACAATCACATGTATTCAAAGTGTAAGTAAAAAATGTCATTATCAATCTTGGTTAATCTTTGAATAAAATAACTTTAGTTAGTGTATGATGAACAAACATGAATTACTATTGAAGGATAAGATTTATAATGTGGTTGCATTTTTATTTTTACGTTTAATTTGTTCCTGTGATGCAAAGCTGAATTTTCAGCTTCATATCTCCAGTCTTCAGTGTCTAATGATTCTTCAGAAATCATTCTGATATGTTGATTTCCTGCTTAAGAAACGTTTCTCATTTTTATCAGTGTTGAAAACAGTTGTGCTGCTTAATACTTCTGTGAAAAACAAGATAACAAAATTTTTTCAGGATTATTTGATGAATAGAAAGCTCAAAATAACAAATTATCTGAAATGGAAATCTTTTGTAAGAAAGTCACTTTTGATCAAGTTAATGCATTGTTTTTACATGACATTTTTTGAATCATTTAACTGCAACTGTTGAAAATGCTACAAACATTTTGTTGTTGTTGTTTAAATGTCACCTTTACCTTACTAAACGTGCAAGATTTGTTATGCATGCTATGGTGGTTTGCACCTCATAAACCAAACTGTTCCCGGACCTGCACTCAACTTGTTGTTTGTTTTTGTGACCTTCTTTCTCTACAGGCGCCTTTGTGATCTGTTGGACGCCGGGTCTGGTGATTCTGTTACTGGATGGTCTCAGTTGTGGATGTCAGGTTCTTAAATATGAGAAGTACTGCCTGGTTCTGGCCGAGTGTAACTCTTTGGTGAACCCTATCATCTACTCGTTTCGGGACAAGGACATGAGGACCACCTACAAACGCATTCTCTGCTTCCCTTGGAGAAGAATGCGCCAGCATGAGGGGGCTTCTGGCATCCGCTTTGAGTCTGTGAAAACCGAGGCACTCTTGGAGAAAAACAGCAATTACTCCACCAGTTTAGAGCCCGTCTCACCACAAAGCCTATTGTCTTCATAGAAAACGTATTTCTCGGTGTAAATAAATGACTTTGTATTTGTTTAGTGAAATGATCACAGCTTGTACAAAGAGTAAATACTACTTCATTTTTGATAGCTTGTTTTGGTACATGTTTTTCTCTTTTTGACAATAGATGTCTTAGGGCTCTTTTGTGTCGTTTGGTTACAAGGCGCAGCCACAGGAAAGTTTTCTTTTCCCCAAGCAAAAGTATTAATATTCATAAAACGGCTCTTTTTGGACCATTTTATTTTATGTTGCTGGGAACAGAAAAACATTGGTGTTATTTTATTATTATTTTCTCCTAACAAATCAGACTTGCAGATTTTCATTTTAAAGTGCCCATATTATGTTTCTTCAGTACAAGTTTTACTTTTAGGCAGTTTTATTTTAGGGGTCTGCTTGAGTACATGTACATTACTTTTTTTTTTTTTTGCTGCAGCACCTTATTTCACCCTCTGTTCCCATGCATTTAAAGCTACAAATCTGCTTTGATTGGTCAACTGCCTAAAGCATGTTGGAAATGTAATGCCCCATGACATAATCAGGTTCCAGCTCCCTAGGCTTCATGAGCAGCTGTAAACAGTATTTTATATTTGGTAACTGTGCCATGGTTGTGTCCATTCACAAAAAACAGCGTCTCCTTCCGCATATAAAATCACTTACACAACAGTTTTTTTGAGGGCAGGACACAGCAGACAGTAGGCGACATTATGCAAATATCTAACATGGTGATGTAGCCACAAAAATAATGGCAGAACTATAAATGAAGAGTTTCAGGCAAGTGTTTTCTGTTGGAGTGAACTTGCTTTGGCTGTAACTGCAGATCGTTTACATGCACAGACAGCTGTATTACACACTAAAAGCAATCAAAAAAGCATAATACAGGGTTTCTGTGGGTCTTAAATAATGGCATTTAATGTTGCATGCATTGCAAAAGATGAATATCTTCCTATGTATATTTGTTTTCCAATAGAAACATTTAAACGTATATTATTGAAAAATTTGAACAAAATTAAATTTATGCTTAAAGCACAAACAAGCATCTGTCAATGGTGTATGACAGCTTCTTGTGATTTTTCTGAGCCCACTGGCAGATTTTTTTGTTATTTTTATTTATTTATTATAAACTCGCCTCTTACCTCATTTTATTTCTCAAGTATCTTGTTTTAAGATATTTAGACATGTGCACTGAAAAACAAGACAAATACTGAGGAAGAACATCACTTTCGCGATGTGATCAGAAATTATTTCCATATTTTATTGGTTGGGAGCTAACATATTTAATTTTCCACATAAAATGAATTAAAAAGGAGTAGAGATTGGTTGGAAGCTGTATTTTTGGTACTTAAGACATAATTCAATTTTCAACATACTGATCCCTTAAATTTACCTTCATAAAACCTGCTGAAACCCTAATTAAAATACTACTACTAATAATAATAATAATGACATTGGCATTAAAATCCTTTAAAGTTCAGCGTGTGAAAAAAAAGCTTTGTCTTTATACTGAGACCAGAATAACACAGACACGGACCACTGTGTAAAAACCAAGCAACAATAACAGCAACTCTAACAACCACACAGGAACACCCTGACATCATGGCGGTGATCTGTAATTGACGATAATCTTCGATTCTAATGATCATGAATTATTGACTTTTCTTCAGAAATATTTTGCTATAGAAAGCCCCACCTGAAACAAACAATGGCCCTGATTCCTGATGTTTGGTTTTTGTCTTGTTTCTAATTTTACTCTGTTGTTACAGAGCACATAATCAATTTAAAATGAGGAGAAAAGGTCTGATTTATTGTGATACTGATATTATTGTCCTTATGCCGCATAAATATTCTGGAAGGGCGAGACAATCAGCTAGCTCGCTGAAAAATGGCAGACTCATTCATAACCTTCTTAACCAGATCCTTTTTACGAATTGTAACATGCAAATAGCCCCTTAATGAACGGCAACAAAGAAAAACAAACAACAGGCTCAAAAGCACACTAGATTATTTTATTAGTTTTTGTTTTTCTAATAAGGAACACTACAATTTTCTCATATTTCTTTTTTCTCTCTCACTAGAACAGTTCTAAAGTTGAGGTATAAAAGGAGTTTATACAGACTACCAAGTCTGAAAATGGTGGGGTTTATATACAAGTGAAATGGAGAGAGGAGAGGTAGAGAGGAGGGAGAGAATGGTAAATACAGAAGGAAGCGTGTACTACAATTCTAGTAAAATAATGATAAAACTCGAGAATAAAATGCTGATTTCATCCGATTACGGTGCTGTGGAATCCACCTCAGATCATAATCCCGAGTTTACAAACTGATTCTATGGATGCACTTTTGGGAAAAAGTCATTTAGGAACTCGCAAATCTACTTCTGATATGTAGTGTTCAAAATAGTTACTCTGTTACAAAGCTTATGCATGTACTCCAAATGTATTCTTATTTTTCTTGTCGTCGGTTAGTAGTGATGATCAACGGAGTGGATTTTCACAGCACCTCATAGAAAATGCTACCAGCTTTGACAAAACCACACACACACACAAAAAAAAAAAAAACACTCGAGACTCCCGATCCAAATAAAATGTAACTGAAACGCTAAAATGAATATTACAAAGACTAACAAATATTACTCTTGCTCATGAGCGAATCCAAAGCCCCCAGCGATAAAAAAAAACAAGAAAAATAAAAGCGTACAAAAAGAGAAAATACACTGAAACATTCCACAATCTGTACAGTGACACCCATAGATGACTGATAGAAAAGAAAACAAAGAAATTTGGTGTAGTAATAGCATTAGTTGGAGATATCCATACGAAATGTTTATAACTAACAGTAATCTATAGAGGACACAATAATAGCTTGAAAAGCTCCTCAGAGTTTGTTTTTCCATGTGTACATATAAACAAAACCCCAATTTACATTTCAACGTTATTTAGTCATTTGTGTAATATATAGAATTTCCATTCATATATCAAAACGCCCTGGTGCTTCCGCGACTAAAGGTAAACTTGGGAAAAACCAAAGAAAAACAAGCAAAACATGAAAACAAGTTCCGGGAATACAAACAACTTGTCTGGAAAAGGTAAATATAAATTCATCTGATGTTCCTTAACTAGCTTTAGTCCATCTGTTTCAAATCGCAACACATCCAGTGCTTATTTTTGGTTAAATTTGAAAGGAGAAAAGCCCTTGTTGCTTGGCTACTTTAACTGATTACAAAACAACGGAGTTCCTTTGTTTAGTGAAACTGTAGGCAACAGCAACAACAAAAGAAAAAAAGACAGCATGCTTTACCAAGGAACAGGTGCTTTCAATTGCACGAACAATACAATCAGTTCAAAAGCACGAGTGAGTGACGAGACAACCCAACCCTTAAAAAACAGACACCACGAGAGGCCATAGCACACGGTAAACCAAAAGAACTCCTCGATATCTGTAACGGTTTTCGTAGTCATTGGTTAACTGCTATGGCCTCCTCAGAAAGGTTTTCGCGAAACGTGGTCAGTGTGTCACGGTTATGAAAAGGTGTGATAAAATATCACGCAAATCCTAGAGAAACCAAACACCAGCACAAAGTACTGGATTGGGCAGTATGAAGTTTTTAGTTTCTGGAGAAGTTCATTGGTTTATTTGGTCTGTTCCTCACACCCTCTTCCTTTTATAATATTTATAATTTTTTTTTGTCAAAAAAAAAAAGAAAAGAAAAAGAAAAGTTAGGTTAAATGGAATCACTAATACATCTCAACACCCTACATGCATGGAAGACAGTGGAAGATTTTTTTTTCTTTCCCTTTAAAAATATTTCTAAATACCCACCCGTGTCCCAATCCTACCGAATACTCCAGCTATCCGTACACAACCCCTTTCCCGAACACAAGGGCTTAGAGTTCTTGTCGGGTCTTTTATTTGGTGGCTGGTGCATCTTTGAGAGGGACAAAAGGCTGCAGGAAAAAAATACTGTAGCTAAACTATTAAAAACAAGGTCAACGTCAGCATCTCTGTTAAGACAGTGGACAGAGGAAACACGTAGTAGCTGACCGCACGGCAATCGCTCTTCTGTTGAACTGTTCACGTTTCCTCCGTTTCACACCGCACTCTCCTGCCATCAGCAAGTTAAAGCGTACCTTTACACTGATGGATCTGGATCTCTCTCCATCCAACCAGCAGCTCAAAGTGTTACAGACAGGATTTGTGCTTAACACAACGTTGAACAATGCAGGACAGATTGTTTTTTGAGCAAGCCAGAAGCAGTGACTGGAAACCATATTAAAAGCAGACTGAATGGCGTTTTCATGGTTTAGTTGTCTGAGGTTGTTCTACGAAGAGCAGAAGGTGCAACAACCGTTGACAGCACTTTGGTACAAGCAAGGAGGGAGGTGTTGCGTAATCCCCATCATGACAGGTCGAGACAGGACAGGTAACATGGAGTTGGGCGTAGACCGTCCACCCTTTGTGAAGACCTTTGAGGAGGATGTTTGTGAGACGTTTATTTTTTCTCGTCCTCAGCAAATGTGACGTTCTCCGTCTTTTGTTTGAAGAGTGCGTGTGTTTCAGTCTGGTTCAGCGTGTGAACCCTGGCACACCAAGTGGAACGAGGACTATGGAAGACCTTTGACATCTGCTAGAGTGAGGGACGAAAGCTGGGAGCAGGAGAGAACGGGCGAGACTGGATGATGAGATGCTCTGTGTGTGTGTGTGTGTGTGTGTGTGTGGTGCCAGCCTCATTAGCTGGAGGTGTCGGAGTGGATGCTGTCAGGTGGTCCTGGTGGAGAGGTGATGGAGGAAGGGTTGGTGTTGTCTTGCCAGATGTTATTAGCCTGTGGAGAGAGTCACATGTAAGAGGTTAAGTAACACAGGCAATGAAACAGACTTTTTAATGGCAAAACTAAACAATAAGGATATATGGAATGGTGTATATATATAAATGGAAACTGTGTGTTTATATGAGAATTATACACACAAATTATAAGTTTGGGGTTAGCAAGAATTTATTTAAAAGGAATCAATAATGCATCACGTTTCTTAAAAAAAACCCTCAACATTGATAATATTGAGAAATGTTTCTTGAGCAGCAAATCAGCTTATCAGAATGATTTCTGAAGAATCACGTGACACTGAAGAGTGTAAAATTCAGCTTTTCATCACAGGAATACAACTTTTGAAAATTTATTTAAATAGAATATATTTTAAGTTATTTTAAATTGGTATAATATTACTGTATTTCGAACAAATAAATGCAGCCTTGGTGAACAAAACCGACTTCATTCAATAAGGGTAAAAAAAATAAATCTAACCAACCTCATTGTTTTCAACACAGTAGTGTAATTAGAATAATTCAAAAATATATAAAAAGCATCATACTTCAAATGATAAAAAAAATTATAATTTCTGTAAAAATGGATTTAATTCTTAGTGTTAGGGGTTTGTTCAAATCATCTGTCCATACAGTATAGAGCTGCAGCTGACTGATATGTATCTTCTAGAGAACTTCACACCAGAACATAAAATGTGTTGAAACAGGAAACACAAGCCACAAATTGCAGACATCAGACTTTGAAAATGATGTTTAGGTCTACATCAACACAAAAACCAACACAAATTCTCATCAGATTTATGTACTTTGTGAGATCTAACTGAAAATCATTCCAGTTTCTTACTTTTACACAAAAAAAATCATTTTTCTTTGAACAAGCAGTCTGTTGCTTGAGATTGTTTGTTTGTTTGTTTGTGTGTGTCTGTGCTGTACTCACGTTCAGATGATGTGGGGTGTAAAGAGGACTTCCTGACAGATCTTCATAGCCTGCCGTCAGGTGTGTAGCACGGTGCAGGATATCCACCTGTAGCAAACATACATCACATCAGTATCAAAGTTATCAATATTCTCTAATATGATGATGCCGTCTGTTTATAGTTCATAAAAGAACATTCTAATTCTGACAATGTTTATATGTGAATAAAGGCCTAAATTGTTTCTTCAGAAGACTTGATTGTTAAGGATTTTTGTAGCACAGACTTTCAATTGAAGGAAAAAAATGATGAGAGTATTAAAAATATCTTCATCTGTGTTTTGAAGATCATTTACGCAGCCTCATGTGGTTTCAAACTCAAAAGTTGTTTCATTCAAAACAACATGAGGCTGAGTAAATGATGAAAGTATTTGTGGGCAAACTATCCCTTTTAGTCCAAACTGATTTGCACCGCACTCTATATATAATTAAGAGAAGTATATAGCTATCAGATATCAATTCAGAAACATTTGAAAGTTGTCAAAGTCAGACGTGAAAAACTTTCACACACAACAATGTTTGTTCCTTTCCAGATGCAGGAAAAATAAAGTATAAAATCAACAACTTGCTGACAGTGTAAATGTGGCATCAGAGCAATATATAAGGGCTCAACAATAAGGAAGTGTTTAGGCATATAGCTCATATTTGTACTGATACTTTCACTCACCACCCCACAATAAAGGATTATTTAAAAAAATATATTTTTTTTTAAAGCTAAACTCTCTTAAAGTAGGTGATTTTAGAGAGGCTAGTAATAGCAAGCTTGCTTTGAAATCATAAGATCCCACCCTCCCTGCCAACCACTCTCCAAAACACATGAATGTGCAGATGCAGACCAAAGGCTAACCAGCGTCACGATGAGAGACGGCGCTGGTGGAGGACTGAATGCATTACTGTTAGATTACCTCATGTCTCGTTCAATGGTGAAAACAGTACAAAGAATAAGCACATAATATTATGATAACAGCACCTTCCATTCTCACTCGGTAATGGAATCTGCCTGATAACATACCATACCTGCACCAATGTTGACAGGCAGGCAGAACAGCCTATCATAGCCCTCGGACCGAAGGATATGATTGGTCAAACATTTGATGGTCCTTTGCCTTCCACAGATGATATAAATACATCTAAATACAATTAGTGACTGCTATCAGTATTTGAATAGACTTTCTTACAGGCAAAACAAAAAATGTTTTTGAACCAAGTCACATACCCTGTCTTTAAAAAAATTAAATGAAAAAACAAAAACAATAAAAATTCTTAAAACTTAGAGACACATAATAGACCTTTTAAGAAACATCACAAAACAAACTTTTACATAGTATAATGAATTAAGACATTTAATAATAATAAAAAATGTTAAAAATACAAATTAATAATATTTCAAATAAATTATTTTAAACACAAATAATTTTAGACACAATTTAACTTGACAACATTTATTTATAGCAAGAAAAAAAAAATTCACTGGACATTACACTCCCAAATTTAGGAGTCATAAAAACACATGTAGTAGTGGTGTGATGGGGAAGAAACACTGACCCAAAACATTCTCAGAGGCCTTGCGCTATCAATAGAACTTCCTTACTGTTGAGCCCTTGATGAAAAGAGTTTATCTAACAGGAAGAAGACAAAGGAATGGCTGTGGATGACTGATGAAGAAATGAAATAAAGCAATGCCACAGGGGAGATGGTGGAGTTGGTTTCCAGGAAAGGGCTCTACACTCAAGACTGGGGCTGTAACTTTGGGGAAAGGGGAAGAGATCACTACACCGTGAGCAGGTATGGAAGAGGAAGGGCATTGAGGGGATGTCCTCAGTGCCTACCTGCTGCTGCTGCACAGCGGGAGTGACGCTGACGCCATCCCCATCGAGTGAACGCAGCCCGAGGTAGGCGTCTCCTGCGTGAGAGAGGGTGTACGACCCAGACGACCCTGCAGCAATACACGCAGCCCATCAGGCACGCAACCCTGCCCGGGTCGGGTTTTTGGAAAAGACTACAGTGTGTGGTGAAAATCTGTCTGCTCTCTATGCTGAGCATGATAATCAGGACAAGTCACATTCTGAAATCCAAGACAGTAATGATAATCTGCTGGACTATATTCGCTGACTAGAAGCAGCGATCACACATGTGCTGATGCGGACTGTTGCTTTACATGAACGTACACAACTGGACATCCTACTTCCTCTAAATGATGGGATGCATTGTTGGTACGCCGGCCAACAGATATGTAACAGGATATGAGGATGTGGTTTAAAAATATACGTGTTATTGTTAAAAATGACAACACCAAGTTAAATCACCTACCTTCTCCATTCTGCTTCCTGAGCAAATAGAGGTTCAACTACGCTAAACAAATGTGTGTGAATGTGCATATGAAAGTAAATATATGAAGATGTTAAACAAAAAGCCAAAACAGAATCAATAATTTAGGCAGAGATAAAAAAAAAAAAAAAAAAAAAAAATGACTATTTTAGTAAACAAAGGAAAGTTATTGGTTATTGCCATAGCTTTAGAGGAAACAGACATGCAAAACCAGAAAAGAAAGTAAATGTTCAGATAGCTAGAGATGAGAGTGAGCGATATGATCAAAATCATAAGTGACTTTATAACTGTGGGTATTAGTGACTTCATATAACATGATGGAAACTCAACAGACAGATGTTTCATTTAACTACATTTCGACAATCCAATTCTGATTAAATATTTAAATCCAGGGGATTCCCAAAGTTTTTTGTCAGCCAAATAATTAATTGAGTATCTCTTGAGATTTTAAGTTAATGTTTGAATCATTTAACAACACATTTGCATGTTCATGGTTAATGGTCACATGACATGTAGGAAAATGAATAGATTTCACCTTTTTAGTAGTTTTTTTGGTATGGATAATATTAATAGTTAATAATTTATTTACCTTCATCTTTATTGAATTGTTAAAAATATATTATATTTTTTATGATTAAGTCATTTTTTGCTTTTCATGAACTTGGGAAACCCTGCTTTAATCAAATGAGATGATTTGTATTTTCTCCTCTGTAACATGATGGATGAGAAACAAAAAAGAAAATTTTTCATAACAAATTAACAAGTCTGGCGTAAGTTCAAAACAGACTGTGATTTCTGTCTGACTGAGCCTGAAGCCTGTGAACGCACATCAGCTTCCTATCCATACAATGTCGTGTTAATGTGATGCTGTTATGTAACCGTAAACTAAACTCTGCTTCATGCTGTGCTTAACTATACCCATTCATAAACACTTTTCTACGGATGTGTGATGTATGCCGTCATACCGCCCAGGTCCATAGAAATAAATGACACTATTACGGCTTTATCCTGTAGAGGTTTAACAGCTGTTCCCTAGATGCAATCAGATCAGCTTTACAGCACAACCCAGATCAACAACATCTAAATCTCACCCAGCAAGTACATGATGCAAATACAAACAAACAAGCATTCTTTATGACAGGGGGAAAAAGATCTCATGATGGACAGACAAGAACAGAAATGGGATGAAAATAGCATGAAACGCATGTAGACAGGAGTGTGATTGTGGCAAGTGGTGTGCGTCGTGTAGCTTCACTATCTGCTAGAGATGATGGGAGGGCTGCTGTGCACTGTACCTGAGTTGGGTGTTGCTGGAGAGTTTGCCTGGCTGGCCTGTGCCGACACATTGGCAGCATCCACGGCTGTTTTAACGGCGTACAGGTTTGCTTCCTCTTGGAACTTACCAATGTTCTTCTTGTACCGAATTCTCTTGTTGCCAAACCAATTCGAGACCTGAGATGAAACAACTCTAATCAGACACCAGTTTCACCACAGTCAAATACAACTAAGAAGACATTACTGTACATTTCAAATGAATGCAATTTTCATTTAAAGGATTCTGATTGTTTGCTTCATTTCACCGCATGAATCCTTTGTACACAAGACAGGTCGACACTGGATTTGCAGAGAGACTGATATTAAAAAGCAATGCTGTGCAGTCTTCATTGGATTAGGAATGTTGCAGCACACTTAAATATTTGCACTCTGTGTCACTGTTGCTTTATTTGAGATCACTTGATAAATCCTTATTATGTGTACGTGTCTAACCAAAGACACAGAAGGCTCCAACTATGAAGGACGTAGCTTGTCATACAGACACACATGAAGGTACTTTATTATGCAAACCTGTTATCCAATCACAGCAGTGGGCGTTTACTTCCAAGTCTCTCCAGCCGGCCTCAAAGCCAGGGTAGGAAATAGCATATTATATGCTGATTTTGATGGTTTTTAATGTAAAAACCATGTAAACGTTATAAGTGTACGTCAGGAAACGGTATAAAATAATAAAAATTGCCAGTTCATGACCCTTTTAAATTTTATTATAATATTACACAGTATCATTATTTAAATAATTGCAGCCTTGGTAAGAATAAGATAAATTATTATTTTTCAAAAATCTTACTGACCCCAAACTTTTCAAAGGTAGTGTGGTATGCTGCCATAAGCTAATTTACAGAAATTATTTTAATTAATATTTCTGCAATGCACTCATTAAGAATCCATCTATAACTTGTGCCATCACAAAATGTAATAAATGAAATACAAATAATAATTTATCATTTGGTGAGAATTCAAATCGGTTCAGAATGTTATCTCATTCTATTGTGTTGGGACTATCCATCTAGATATCTAATGTCAGCTGTGCTTCTCTGATCAAAAAAACTTTAGCTAACATTAGCTGCAATGTTTTCAAATGGTTTCTTCTATTGTTAGTCAAAGGATTTCTGTGCGCTGATCAAACAGAAATGTTTAGAAGTTTCAAACTTTAACTTGAAGCTTCTGCTATTTTGACTTCACAAGTTAGGTGGGAGGAAATGAAACGGGGGCAGCACAAGTTCACAGCTCAACTCTGTTGCATCTGTACTTAAAGCCATGTCATTTAAAACCTGACAGACTTTTCCAAAACACAAATGAATATATATGATTTATAAGTGCGCTGGGATGTTTTATCTTCTGTTTATCATATTTGATGTGCTCTAGACTAAGTATGTGCAATGATCAATGTTTATGTGTGAATAAAAGCTTAAATTAAATTTGTTCATCATTATTATGTTACCAGAAAACTTGGATTAACCCATTCGATTCTTATGAATTACTTTTGTAATGTACTTGTCTTTATGAACTTTTTGAAGAATACATTTTTGGGGGTAAAGGATTTTTAATGGAGGGACAAAATTCAAATCTTCATATATGTGTTTTGAAAATGAACTAAACTCTAATGGGTTTGGAACAACATGAAGGCGAATAAATGATATATATTTTTTAAATCACTACAATGTGTGCAAAAAGTGCGTATCTTTTCAAAATGTTTGTTATCAGTAATAGCAATCACTAACTACTTAGAGGAGAATGGAAATAACACTTAAGCAGTGACTGATCTGTATCTGCTTGTGATTTTTTTTTTTTTTTTCATGACACTCGCGCAAACAGCGGTTAGTAATTGACAGGACATATCTCAACAAACTAATAACTGATGCTTAAATTATCATTCAGTTTCTATATTGCAGGGATAGGCAACTCCGGTCCTGGAGGGCCACTATCATGCAGAGTTTAGCTTCAGCCCTCATAAAAACTCACCTGCCTGTATCTATCTAGTAATCCCGAAAACACTGATTGCCTTGTTCAGGTGTGTTTAATTAGGTTTGGAGCTAAACTCTGCAGGACAGTGGCCCTCCAGGTCCGAAGTTGCCTATCCCTGCTATATTGGATGAAAACCTTGATTGACAAAGCTGCATAATTTAATTCAAATAAAAATGGGGCAGGATTTATTTTACAGGACATTTTTCCCCTTACGCTCCATTATCGGAAAAACTGGATTCCAGGTTTTGAATTACACATGGGATGTTTGTTGGCCATGCATGACTATACCTGAGAGACAGTGATCCCACATTTCTTGGCCAGCTCTTCCTTGGCTTCCTCGCTGGGGTAAGGGTTGGAGAGGTGAGAGTAGAAGTACTCGTTCAGCACCTCTGTGGCTTGCTTGTTGAAGTTGCGTCTCTTACGTCTGGGGACAAAGTAAGTGGAAAAATCAGTGTTTCATTGATAACAGTGCAGCAGAATAAGTACTTAAATCTGAAACGGCCACAAGCGGACACACACACACACACACCTGGCATCGAGGAAGCGAGAGCGCAGGATCATGACGGCCTCACAGGTGCTCTGCTTGAGCTGCATCTGGATGGAGCTGAACTTGCGGTGGATGATGGCCACCATGCGCTCGATCTCTTTGGGCGAGATGGGCCGTGTGCGGGACTGTTCCCTCAGTAAGTTCATCACGTGATTGGTGAACTCACTGCAAGCCTGTTTTCAGATAGGTTTGAGGATCATTACATACATACAAATATACCTTACCATTAAAAGTTTTTGAAACAAGATCCACGAGTATGTGCTGGAATAACTTAAAGGTCAGACGGGGGTCTGATTCTCACCTGTTCGTATTTCTCTAGTTCGGAGTGGTAGATCTGGCGGATCTGTGCGAGTTTGGCTCTATAGTCTGAGTGCTCGATGCTGCCGTCGTTGGGTGATCCTCCAGCCGCTGCTGCAGCTGCAGCCGCCGCTGCCGATCCGCCGCCCTTCTCAGGACCAGACACTCCCTCGGCCAGCAGCATGTTATCCAGACGCATGATCTGGGGATCTGGAGGGTCCTCCTCCTGTACACCTCTGATGCTCAGCACTGCAGAGGACAAAAACGGATCAATCAGAGGGAGAGCTTGCAGAAACCAGTCACATCACACCATGTAGAATTAAGGCTACTTATACCATAGAAACTACTAAATTAGGTGTGCGATTCCTGGCTGAGGCAGCAGAGGGCAGCATGGTACCTCAGTGGCAGGCCGGAGCACGAGGCAGTGGTCCAATAACAGCAGAGCATGTGCTGTCACTATAGGCACACGCAGCCATAAGTACACACATCTCCGACACTGAATTAAAGAAAGACCTCTGTCAACCTTCTGTTACGAGGCCATCGCTCACACCTATACGAGCACCTCGTCTAAACTCCCATACATATGCACACACACTCCTGGCCAGTGACTGAGGGCAAAGTGTAAGACAGATAATACAAAAATACATGACACAGAGGGTCTTTGTCTTTCCTCTTGACCACAGTGGTTTGCAAGAATGTGGTGAAAATGCCAATGGAATAAGGCACATGTAAAGGTGTTGCTTTTAAGTAAACAGAAAAGTATCATTTAAATGTAATATAAAATAACAAAAAGGATTTAAATGTAGACACTTTTGTAAGTCACTATTTACTCTCACTTATGCCAGACGTTTTTTTTCACATTATTTAGCAGAATGTCTACGCTTTTATTTCCATGTTGCAAAAGTGGATGTGAATCAGGAACCGCCGTGAACACCATTCACTTTCATTGTATGGGAAAAAGGGAAGAGTGGACATTCTGCTAAATGTTTCCTTTTGAACTTCATGCACGAAGGAAAAGTCACAGGCTTTTGGAACAACTTGAGTAAATAAATTATGATATTAATCAAGCTATAAACCTCATTCAAGCGAATATCTCAATGTACACTTCCCCAGACAGTGTTTTGAATGCTTTGAGTAGATCTGGACACGTAAGCACAACGATCTGAGACTCCAGTAGTGCACTGGGTTTATTTTGTTTCAAATGCAAAAAGTGCAACTAAAAGGCCATGTGTTGGAAGCAATCAGCATTATGTGGATGTTCTGTCTGTACCATCCCCACTGAAATCAAAGCTGTTTTTCCCATCCTCCCTTTAACTGATAACACATTTAATGACTTCAGCTCATACCCTCCCCCAATAACAGCACAGAATTTGTTTCCAGCTCTCCTCCTCCCTCTCACCCCCCCCCCCCCTGTTCTTTTTGAAAACTTTTCTTTCCCTTGGCAAGCACTCTTTTTTTCTTGTTCTCTCTTGCCCCTTCAGGGTCCCTCCACTCAGGTCCTCCCTCTTTCTTTCTCTCTGAGTCACATTCCATCTTTCGTTTCTCCCCCTCTCTGAGCTCAGGAATGCAGCAGACGCAGCCGCCTGAACTAATGACCCCGATTCACCATCCCTCGCTCTTTCCCTCTCTTTTTCAGCCAGCAAAACTCCCCAAAGTCAAAGAAAAAGGAAGAACGGTTTCAAAAGTACATTAAGTTTGATTCAGAGTGATTTCTGCAATAAGATTATTATTTGTGAATAACACCATGTGAGCATACTGTTGCTTTATATGCACTATGAAGGCACACTATTTAGTCATTTCACAGGAACAATAAAGAGTAAAACTGTTGCATAAGATTTCATGCATTAATTTCTGCAGATGGTTAGGCCTTAAAACAAAAGACAGAAAAACTACACGTGAAAACCAGTGTTTACAAATGTGATTTTCATCTCGTCATTCAATTCTAATAATAATGATTTTTAATAATAAAAGAGAATTTTTTTTTTTTTTTTTTACATTTATTCTGGGGGTAAATTCAATAATTATTTATTGTTATCATTATAAAACAGGGAAAGCATTTTTTTGTTCATTTTTAATAAATCTGAACTCTGTCATTCATTTTCGTGGTAAATTACAATGAATATTTAAATTATTAAAATTATTGTTATTATAAAAAAGATAGAAACCTGCTTTTTAAAAGCTCATTCTGGTGGTTAATTATTTCTATAATTATTCAACCTATAAAACAAAAGATAAAAAACAAAGTCGAAAAGTCTATTAAAATCTGTGATCACAAATATTTTATTTCTATTAAAAGCTTTATACCGGTCTCATTCATTCTAGCGTTAAATTAATTTAAATTATTAATTAATAATGATTTACATTTCTGTAAACCATTCTCAGCATTACCACAAGAGGTGCTATAGTGCTCTGTCGCTCAGTTTTCCCTTTCACATCAACTATCTTCAAGGCAGAGCGACACTTTAACAATTGCTGAGAAAGCTCATTAGACTCTTGACATGTTTACAGCTAGCTAACTGAATGTCACACATTTTTATTGTACATTTCATCCGACATCGTTAGTGTCACAGTTACAAAAGAACATATGCTTGCAACACGCACTTGCCTAAACTCAAAACGCACCTCTGTTATCCTGAATTGTGACCCAGACTCACCGTGTATGTGAGTAGTCTGTTGGTTGAGGGGAGGGTTGTTGTTTTTACGACCACAGCCCCACAATCAATAGAGTGAAATGCACCACCTCCCCAAAGAGTATCACCAACAATATCCATTAAAAGCTCTGCCTCCAGCCCAATCCCTCAAGCACACAGCCTTTTCTTTAGCCTAATTATCGCAATTAAGCCATGATGACTGATAATTACACAAATAACTTGGCACTAGATGATAAGGACTCCTTTAAATTTCTAACACCCCTTTATATTTCAATTTATGAGCCTTGATTTTGAAAACCCTAATAATGTAGCCATGAATAAAATGGCGATATGGCTATGGCTGGGTACGTTTTATAATAGCTTTGCGGTAAACGCTTACAGCTACATTCTGAATCCCCAACATATTAGCCAGAAAAGCCACTACATCTCAATGTTTGTATGTCTTTAAGAAGATTAATAAAGCCAGCCTGTTAAATCTTTCAATTAGCACACTTCATTTATACAAACACACCGCCATGCTAATGAGATAATGTACATTTTAATGCGGTGCATCTGTCCAAGTTGCACTAATATCCTTCCATTAAATTTATGAATGATCGACGCAAACGCACACCCTCCTCATGGTGAGGTATTCCCTCATTTGTGAAGGACTGGTGAATACGTGCAGACGGGAAATGCGAGGGCCGAGTGGAAAAAGCCAGCAGCCATCCAGCCATTAGTGGACAGAGCGGTATGAAATATTCAAAGCGCCCGGCTGGGTTCGACCGCATACATAATCGGGCACAAGAACATGGCGCAGGTAAGGCACAGGTGATATGTTAAGCGCACACAAAGGTATTGTGTTCACTGCTGGAAGCAGTACATTAATGCTGCCATTTTCTGTGCATTACTGGAGAAGCAGTCCATCACGGCTGTGTTCGAGGCTCGGGCCTCGTCTGTCTTTTTCTCTGGTTTGTTCACCCTCCCTCCTCCTTTGGCTTGGGCTGCTCTCCCGTCATACCCCGCCTCCTTTTCTCTCTGTGCCCCCAGCCACCTCCCCCCATCCTCTGTTCTCCATTTCAGTCGAGTTCTCCATGTGAGCCGCAATCCCTCATGCTGTCAGCCCCCCTCTACCTCTCTCTGTAGACAGACAGGATTAGCATTTTAATTGCATCAGCTCCCTTGGGTATTCTCAGCCTTTCACTGGGAGAGCGCGAGGGAGCAGAAGGGGGGAAGAGAAGGTAAGAAGAGAAAAGAGGAGAATTGTGGGGGGAAAGCAGCAAAAGGGAGTCAAAGGAGGAGATAAAACTACGAGGAGGAGAGCAGACAGAGATGGAAAAATAGAGGGGGCAGGGAGAGCGTGAACGAGAGAACGCGAAAGGAAGAGTTGAAGATGATCGCGGTGGGCTGCAAACGAGTGTGGGGCGACACTTATGAAATGACAACGCTCTGACCGCAACAGCCAATAAATCAAAAGGAGGGAAGCGAACGCGTCGGGGGAGGGATCTGTGCACGCTGAAAAGCACGCCCACACGGACGCAAACAAACATGCTAACCTGAGAGCTAAGTGGGATGTAAATAAAGGGAATTTATCTTCAAAACAAAAACTACTGCAGTGCCATTACAGTCGAAGAGAATACTTTTGACCCCATCACACACACCCTTAATATACTGTGTAAATACTAAATATTCCTGGTGTTTCTTCATAATTATCTCCTATAAAAAAAACTATGTGGTTTTGGGGAACATTGTTTTAATTGATGTCAGTTATTTACACTACCGTTTTTGAAAGACAAGAAATACACACTTTTATTCAGCAAAGATTGTCGCTTTAAGATGATGCAAAGTGACAGTGAACGCATTTATGATGCTACAAATAGAAAACATTACAATAGAAAACATCTATTTTAAATAGTAATAATATTTCATAATATTACTGTTTTACTGTGTGTGGGTTTTTTTCGTGTATCAAATAAATGTAGCCCTGGTGAATATTTAAGACTTCTTTCAAAATGATTACTGACAGCAAACTTACCTAAGACCACATACATTTATTCTGCATCCTCAATAACATTTTTCTATTAACTTTTGTAATATGGCAGTTCACTGACAAAAGCCATCATGACATCATCCTTCAGGAAGTGAGACAGTTTTAGTGGCACAAACATCAGTTAAGTATAGACAATGACTTCTGTGAGGTTTTGTGGTATTGGTTGGCTTGCTGAAGACAAGTTTTGCACAGATACAAAACATGCTATTTATTACTAACACTGGCCATTCCTGTTGTGAACTCTGAGGAAACTCAGAGTCTTTTATGCACATTAAAATGTAATGCCAAGTTTACACTGCACGATTTTCAAACTTGTCGGATCGTCGTTGTTTTCACACTGCGTGACTATCTGGGGTAGCGTTCAGCTGCTGCTGTATTCACATTGCACAATGGATCGACGACTGGGGGTTTCACATTGCATGACTTATAGAAGAATCGCAATAGGAAGAATCGCAGACACCTCTGTCTGGTCCGCAAACTACAGGTCACAAAAAAAAAAAAAAACACGCGAAAAAATTAAAAGGAAATAAGGCAAGAACCAGCGTGTGTCAGACCGTATTTCTCAAACGAGACCGGATTATCATTTTTTTTTCAATTTTAATTAATTTTTTGTCTGTGAGCCGATTTCCAGCTACAAGGAGAAAAAGAAAAACATTATGCAGGAGGGAGATGCAGGGAACAGTGTTTGGGTGTTCTTATGCTGATGTGGCTGGTCAAGCAAATGTTCCTGCTTGTTTCTGTATGATATAACTGTTCATATATCTATTAAAATATTTATATTCTGCTCTATAACTCCTCCCCGAAGTTCCCTCTGCCCTGTATCTTGGTCTCTCATTGGCTTAAGGTCACATAGCTTGATTGTGAATCGCTGACAGCTCCAGATATTTAGCATGCCAAATATTTTGTAGGCATCTGCGATTCCCTCAGATCGCCTCTGTGATAATTCACACTTCGTGATTGTCACTAGAGTAAATGAGCACCAATTTGCCTCCTATTTTGGGGATATATATGCGATTTCGCAAAACCTGTCCCCAACTGAAAAATTGGGCTAAAAAATCATACAATGTGAACTCGGCATTAGTCCTAGTCCAACTGCAGATCCAGACGCTAGTTCTTAAGAAAACCTGCAGCGGTGTTGGCTTCATAAAAACTAGAAACCAAAATGAGCATTAACTTCAGAAAAAAATAATCAGTGATGAATAAACAACAGGTTTACCAGTAGCCAGTACACCAGTGGTCTCCAAACTCAGTCCTGGAGGGCCGGTGTCCTGCAGAGTTTAGCCTGGATGTTTCTAGTATGCCTAGTAAGACCTTGATTAACTGGTTCAGGTGTGTTAAATTAGGGTGGGAGCTAAACTTTGCAGGACAGTGGCCCTCCAGGTTCGAGATTGGGCACCCCTGGAGTACACAGTGCTGGTAAAGCTACAAGAGTTATTGGTTCAGAGACAATGGCCAAAATCTGTAAAGTTTAGTCAGGGAATTACAACACATGAGAGAAGAGACGGTCAAACCCAGAAACCAAGAAAACGCTGAATACATTGTAGAGGATGCTAGTAGAGAACGTTAGAACCAGTACAGTTAGTGGGTTTTGCATTTCGTTTCTCGGGAGAAACTACAAGAGGATGGCTTCTTGAGCGAGTGCCAGGGTGGTATAAAACTGCAAAATCCACCAATAAGTTCCTGTTGTAAGCAGCTCAGGTTAAGCAGTGTCTGCGGGGACTCTTTACCGGCGCCCAGCGGCACGCACCTGGTGGCTCGGCTGCTGACATGCGCACACAGACCCGTCCACACCCTGTGAGGAGTGGCCATTGGTCAGCGTCAACAAAGGAGGATACGATTAGGGTGTGAATAGCACTCCTACCTTAGGCAAACATGCCGTCTGCTCCAACTTGTCATTTATCAGCTCTTAATTAACTGAACTAGCATTTCATAGACCCAAGCAGTGGTACAACAGGCTTCACTCGGCACGCAGGGACCGGTCAAACAAGATCATGCAGGTGAGAACACACACCATCCCACCTCCGCCAGCTCGGTGCGGTCAGGTGAAACAGAGCGTCGAGGACAAAAGGAGCCTCTGTGGATGACTTCACTCTGGGAAGAAGAGGAGGAAGAAGGCTGTTGCCGTGGCGATACATCCTACCGACACGCCTCCCTCTCGCCCGCTCCCTGGCTCATCAACACAGCTGCCTCCTGTGCTAATTAGCACCGCCTCTTAAGGAGCTCCTAAAGACCTTGTGAAAAATGAACGCTCATTTGAGAGGTCGTTAATTTGCACTGTTATGCAAATTAGGTGGCAATTAAGCAATAGATCAGAGAAGTGGCTCCCATTTATAACGAGCGAATGAGAAATATGACAGAGGCAAACAGGGCCGGGGAGAGTGGTGGCTGGATGCACTGAGGGGGTGTGTAAACTAACCTTAGCCCACTGCAGCTCAGGCTTACAGAGAGAGAGAGAGAGAGAGAGAGAGAGAGAGAGAGAGAGAGAGAGAGAGAGAGAGAGAGAGATCAATGCATTGTGGCATGTGTACAGGTGAATGGCACAGCATGTTCAAGTAAAAAGACAAGAGGACCACAGCTGAAGCTTCCACTGCATCACATTGTGCTCTTCGTGCAATCGTAAAACTACATTTTGAATGTTATTTTTGGCCTTTTTTATTATTTATAGGAGAGTAAAGAGTGTACAGGAAATGTTGGAAGTGAGAAGGAGAATCAAGAATAGGTGATGACGCTAGCCAGATTGTTGCATGAGAACCACTGCTAAATGTTGGAGAATGTCTCCCACCTTCAATTCAAAATGTTTCAAAAGTTGCCATTCCTCTGATAGAATGTTGTGGGTGGTTGCCAGGATGTTTCTGTGCAGTTGCTAAGGTGCTCTGAGCGGTTTCATGCATGTTGTTTATGTAATTGCAAAGGTATTTTAGATGGTTGCTAACTGGCCCAAGGCTGAAGAGATCATCTCCATGTCTTAAGGATAGTTTGGGCCTTGAATATGGCCTCTTTGTCAATTTACACTAACAATCAACATTTGGGGTCAGTAAGAATTTTTTGACCCCCAAATTTTTTTTTGTTAACAAATTAATACTTTTATTCAGCAAGGACACATTAAAATGGTCAAAAAGTAAAGACAGTTCAAAAGAACAGAGTTTGAAATCAACATTCTATTAAAGAATTAAAGAAAAAAAAAACTGCGTCTTGACTTCCACAAAAATGTGAAGCAGCATAACTTTTTTCTACATTGATAATAAGAAATGTTTAATAAATATCAAATCAGCATATTAGGATCATAATCTGAATGATTTCTGAAGGAATATATGACACTGAAAATTCAGCTTTGCGTCAAAGAAATAAATTACATCTAAAAATATATTCAAATAGAAAAGTTATTTTATTTTGAAAAATATATATACATTTCATTATTTATTTTTTATCAAATAACTGCAGCCTCTGAGAACATGAGACTACTTTTATAATATTAAAATCCCAAAGCATTTTTTTCCCCATCCATTTTAACAAAATACACCTCTCACAAAAGTAATATCACACTTCTTGCTAGCTAACATTTAAGTCTGTAGTGCAACTGAACCAAGACACATTATTTGTTGAAGATAAACACTTGAGGTAAAAGGGTTTGTTCAAATCCCTAACCTTATGTTTGAGCATTAGCAACCACCATTAACTATCGGTGTGTCCATCTTAACCTACATTATAGAACGGGTTTGCATTAACACCTTTGCGTGAGACAAACAGATTATTGTATCTTAACAAAAGACCAATGCCTCAATCCAAATGGCATGCTCAGAAAACTTAAAAACTCCTTCCCTCAAGAGAAGCTTAGTTTGAGAGGAGCTCGGAGCAAACTGACAGATCACCCCTGCTCAAATCCCCTCTCCAGCGCTCTAGATTAGTCACAGACTGCAGTGAGGACCTCCACACAGGGATTGAAGGCCCCCATCAATTGTAATTAATCCTTAATTAGTCTGGATTAGGTGTTGGGCTCTGACTCTCTCCCAGCCCACCAAAGCCATGCCAGCTAAAGTAATCCAGCTGAGGCCACATTTACATATCTTTAATTAAAGAGACATGGGTTTCTTTCAAACACGGCTCCCTAGACCTCCATCTCCATGAGTTTTGACACACACTGCAGCGAGATACGGTTGTCGCTTTTCTTTCGAGTTCTTAATCCTGTTCTGTAGACACAAAGTGAGGGTGTTTAAGAGAGCGAAAACCATATTATACTGAAATGAACTCTGCTCCTAAATATTCAGTTAGTGACAGACAAATGTGTCTACATGCTATTCACAAATAAGGATGCAACATTTTTTATTAATATGGTTAAATGTGGTCATGATGGTTTTGTGCTAAATGAGAATTTTTTTTTTTTTTTTTTTTTTTTAATAACTGTATATATTAGAAATAGAGAAATATTCTTATCCAGTTAAATCACAAAATACTGGAAAATTCATGGGACTTTTGAATATTGTTGTGAACAATGGAGGGCCTTGGAGACAAAAAAGGTTGACAACCACTGCTGTATAATGCTAATGGTTAATATTTTCCCCCGTCATCACAGCCTTGGTTACATCCGCAGAAATGTTGCAGCAAGCGCATGCAAAGCATAAAATAATTACATTTTGATGAAATGAGTGCATCACATGCTGATGAATTGTACACAATAGAACTAGACACCATCATTTAGTAAACAGGGCCAATTGAGATTTCCCGTCATCTTTAAATGGCATTTTCCAATAAATTAGGCGATTTGCACAGAGGAAGTACTTGGCCTATCAACTCAAAGGGCCTGGGTGTTTTTTTTTTTAAACGTTTCCTTGCATTCAAGAATGCACCATGCAATTTCGCTCGTCCAGTCCTGAGAAAAGGCTCGATTCCTCAAGGAACAACGTAATGAGAGGGAAGACGCTCAGCCCACACAGCATTAGGATGAAGACGAGCATCGGGGTGACGCTCTCCCCCAACCATTCTGGACCTTGTGATGGGGGGAAGGGGGGCAACTGTCAGGGCCAGGGGTCTGTGTGATATTAGCCGTCTGCCAATCCGGCGTGGGGAATGGACACAGAGTAATTACTGCTGCTCTTACTGCCTCATCAATCTCTCTCTATCGCTGTCTCTCTCTCCCCCCTCTCCTCCCTTCACACTCTATCTTTCTCACTCCTGGAACAGAGGAGAGAAAAACTGATTGAGTGACAGAGCGCCACACAAGAAATGGCGAATGAAATAGGGCCCCTACCAAATGATGATGTTCGGGGGGCTGCTTTTACATGCGTGGAAGCTGTATGCTGCATGTTCAGAATGGTAATTTTTTTCTGAAGCCAGGTTGAACGCATTAGTCACGCTGCATAAATGTTTGGTCTGTTGGAGTAACTGTTAGGCTGAGTTCATCTATATTGCACTTTATTTAAGTTGTAAAAAGTCTCACACTCAGCTGGCTCCTTTACCCAAAGGCCTGCAGGCTCTGCCTCATAAAACGAGTAGGAGATATCCAACAACTCATAAAATTTTACAAGAGGGTTCAAATTAAGGTCTTTCAAAAATGAATGATAATTAAAAAACCTTAATGAGGTCTTTGACCAGCCAGACCGTGAAACCTGAATCATGTAGTTCATACAGGTTGGTAATAAACAAGGATTTGAGCTTGTTTTCCATCTACATGGAAACCATCTAGAAATTTTACACGATGTGCAGGTGATAGCATCATTAGCTGAGGTTTTCCAATACTTGGAAAGCCATTTGTTGGTGACGAACTGTTTGAGCACTTTGAATGACTCGCTACTTAAACCGTCAGGATAAAATACCGATATCAAGCCAATCTTAACAAACCTTCCCCGGACAAACCATGCATCATGTAAAACAATGTGTTAAAACACCACTAGCTACAGTTAGGCCAGTTTATATGTCTGAACGGTGGCCAGCTGGATTTTGAAATTTACAGTATTTTTGACCACTCTTGTGTTCTTGCTAAAAATGAAAAAATTACTAGTACTACAAGAGACCAGACAGGATTATTTTGTGGAAACTGGAAAGATACTGGAAATGCAGTCCAGGACAAGATGACACTTGACACTTTGTCCTTTTAAAGTCTATTCCTTGGGGTTTTATAAACCATTAACCATATGAAAACAGTTCAGACATTAAAAAAAATCTAATTCATATTTAATTCATGCAGCACTAGGTTTATCTGAGGCCATGGCATTCTTAGTACTGCCAAATCATTTATTTGTTTCTGGGATTTTAATAGCAGAAATGCACTAGGAGTAAAGTTGACTTGGCCGGTTCTTCTGGTAGGTACTCTTCAAACATCACATGACTTCACTATTTTGAGCTATTAGCAAGGGAGTTAACAGCTATAGAAGAGCCAAGAGAGTGAACCAGAAAACCTTCTGAAACACAAATTCAGGATTCAAGATTTTAAGCTCTATGAACACAAAGATACATTTGGTGCCCAGTTTTTTTTAAATACATCTTTAATTTCTGTTACTGAACATGCTGTTTTTATGGCCTCATGTTTATTGAGAGATTACATTAAACATTTGTTCCTTTTAAAATAACAGCATTATGCAAATGATCTGCAAAAAAAGCTTTTAAGTATTAAAATTCTAAAGAGGAATAAAAGGTGACCTGCCCACAGCACAAAAACATTATACACATTTCCCATTACACATACCATCTGAGATCACTAGTTAAAATGCTTACATTCTGAACTATTAAAAAATATATATTTTAGACTTTTAACAATGAGTGAAAAGTGGAATTGTAAAAGTAGCTGGGAATTACAAACTGCATTTGTATTCTCCATAAATGTGTGTGAAACCTCATGTTATACGCAATATCTTGAGAATAATCCAAAGAGCATCTTGTGCTTCAGTGGAAGTTCACATGATCAACGTCAGAAATAGTGCCAAATCTTAAATAGTGCTAATTGTATATTAATAATGTATTTCCGTTTTAAGTTTAAGTTAAGTTAACCTAGCGTTTCTTGTTTTAAATTGTTCAACAAAAATTTGTGACCGAACCGTTGGAAACTCTGATTTCCACTGTGATCGCTGAGTTGCAATTTACCCCAAAACGTCAACTAGCTATAATAATATTTGCTGCACTTCATTTTAAATTCAAAAACAGAAAGTGCAAAAAAAGCACATGACCTCGGCGATGAGCTGGGCAGCCAGAACAAAAGTCCCGGTGCTGAAAAGGGTGAGAATCAACTTGCTGCAATCGTTTTAAGTCGATGGGGGAGGGTCAAGACCAAAGAGACAATTGGCTCGGAAACCTCATCTCTCTCTTGATGTGTTTCTAAGGAGATTAATTAACAAATCTTACATTTAAAACGCTGTTAAACAGATGGGGAAATGCGAGGGGGGTGGTTAGAGTGACTTTTGAGCGGAACATTTCCTTAACAATAAAAAACAATCTTCCCAACTGCAGCAGCACTCCGAGGAATTCAATGCCCCTCCCCCACTCTTCCCTAACTCTCCCCTCCACCCCATTACCATATCAAAGCCCCGAGTTCAGAGCAAGACTTCTCTTTCAAGAATGGAAGCAAGGCATCAGGAGGGAGGAGGAGGAGGAGAGGACAAGACCGCAATACCAGGGAAAGGCCTGAGCTCCAGCACGCTTTTATCCCTGCTGTTCGGTGTATAAGAGAGAGAGAGTGAGACAGAGGCAGACACCCCGAGACTGTGGAAAACAGATGTAAAGACTACTGATCAGCACTACAATCATGTGCAGTAGAGGAGGCTGCCTTCTTTAATTCACATTCCAGAGGCAGGAGATAAAAGCAGCGGGAGTCTTGGAGAGAGGCAGTGCAGGTATATTTATATATATATGTATGTATGTATGTATGGAGCTGGGAAGGAGGTGGGGGACGTGCTGATCACAATGATGGACACCATCCACCACACAACTCCACTCAGAGCCGAGGCCTGTTCAGACAAAGCCCGAGCAGATTTTCAAGCAAAACAAAACATCTCTGCAAACTCCAACATGCAGATCCATTGTTTATATTCAAATGCTAGACTGATTTTTAAATGATTAAATCTCACTAAGAAGAGACAATAGAATCCAGATTCACATTCTACATAACATTTATTCTATTATTTTTTTGTGTGTGTGTGCAGTGACCAAGATTTTAATATGTTACACAACAGCTGCCAATCTTCCAGGACATACATTTCTGTGACTTTCCAAATGTTTTGTATTTTCCCAAATGTTCTACATTGCTTAATTCAATTGAATTATTAATTTTTTTTACCATTACATTCCACATTTTTAAGTACTCCATTTAAAAACTAAATCATATGTTTTGCCATTGAGTAGCAAGAAAGATTAGTAACAAGATTATTTTGTACAGCACTGGGATAAATGTAAAACAGTTAACAAAAATAAACATAAAAAACTGATTAATTTAAAATAAATGTAATAAATATTTTAGATTTGTTCATGTTTTATATTATACTATTATATATATATCATTATAAATTCTATATTAAAAAATAATCAAATACATATAATAAAATATATTTTGTTTTCGCATTCCCAAATACTATTTATTGCAAATACAAAGAATTTTAGTTTTGGTTCCAAAAATGCATTTTGTCACAATGAATCTACCATAAACAGGCTTTAAGAGCAAAACCGCAGCTCAGATCAGACGGTAATGGCCTCGTTCCTGTCATCTAGTAAATCAGCTCGTTTACGCCAAAGTCTTCAGGGTAAAACACGGATTGTAGATTAAGTTTGGCGATAACCGAAGTGATGTATGGTAAAATTCTGACCATTAACTTCGCCTGTCTGCACTGCCGACAACACCTTCCATTTAGTGCTGCATTTCTCCCCGGCCCTTTCTCCACTGGCAGGCTAAATGTGAAAATCAAAGTGAATGACATTAGGTAAATAAGACAGCAGGTTGCCTTGGCAACAGGGACAACCCCCGATACCCATTCCTCTAGCCTACCCTTTACTTGCATCCAATTATAGGAAAGTAAGACTGGGTTATTGACAGATTGCCACAAACAGACCGCTGCACATCATTTTTGCACTGTAATTCCACATGAGCATGCTTGTTACAGAAGCTGAGATGGATTCAAGCTGTAGGATATGACAGGAAAGAAACGAGAGAAACCATGGCACAAAGACAACGCCAACACCTCCATAAATATTTAATCATTTGTCAGCCTCTCTTTTTTAGGGGAGAATGCTGCAGATCTGCCAGAAAACTGACCACTCTGTGGATCTTCGAGTTAAGATGCGGAAGCCGTTACCTGCTTGGAGCGGGATGGTTTGCGTGGACGGGGTTCACAATGAGAAGTGTAACCTCTAAAGCAATGAGACTAAAGCAAATACACTTGTTGCTAGTTCAAAGCTTTGAAATGAATTCAAGTGAGATTCCACGACGTAAACACTGAAGCCATTGCTATGACACTTAATGATTGCATTGGGCTATACAATAAGACACATGGAAAGCCCTGAGAAATGCTACTGATGCAAAACAAAACAGAAAAAAGAGCACAGGGACACAATAAATTCAGTCTGATGATTATTAAACACCTCTCACTGCATATGGTCAATGCAGAATCAATACGGAGTAATGAAAAAGATCTATTCGCAATGTGGGAGTGCGGCTTTAAGACACAAACCCGTACAGAAGTTCTGACTTACCAGTTTTTTCTTTGATCTCGCATAAAACACTGAAGAGAGCCGGCTTCATCCTGTGGCAGTTCAGTGCGTGTTTTCTGTAAAAGAGAAAAGGAAAATGTTAGACAGACTCTGATTAGGATTCATTTCAGACAGTCAAAGACCAACATATCGACCGCTAATTGGCCATTTCAAATTTACTGGCATCTGTCGAACACTGTGCCCAGTTAACAAAGTGCCCTTCTGTCAGTTTCCAAATTTGACAATAACAGCCTAGTCGATGAGAAATAAACACGTAAAGGGAAATTCAAAGCCTCTGATAGAGCCATTAATTTACATACTTTCCATACATGTTATTTCAGTGCCCGAATGACTAAAGAAATTATTCAAATAAGATCATAGCACAAATGCTCCCACAAAATATGTGCCGAATGCAATTTGCGAAGTGCAGTGGGTCAGTTCTGAAGGAAGCAGCAGACTAACGCAGAAAGTAGGCCTGTCTGCTGCACATATCTAAATATACATGGCCAGATATAATTCTCTTCTACATCATTTCATAATCATTTGATTAATTACTGCTGCCACAATCAACAGAAAACATACACAAACACATCTTTTACACAAAATCATTTTGTGCCTAGGGTTTTAGAATTAGCCCCAAAAGAAGTGCTCATCACATTCACCATGCTTACATTTTATCTATAATCATAGATTCTGCTATATAGACAATTTATTTAAAAATACTAACAAAATTGAATTTAAAATTGTATTTTTAGACAGACATGTACAGATTTTGGCCTCGTTTTCTTATTGTTTTCATAATTGCTAATCTTAATGACTGAAAAGAAGTTTGACCAATAGCTTGCGGGTGTTGTACATAATTGATAGAAGGTGGGATCTACGGAGATCGGTCAAAGCAAAGCAAATACGCTTACATATAATGCATAAGGACGACAGAGTAAGTCAATAGGAAAACAAAGCCAAAACCTGGACATTTTAGGCAACATGGAAATGCCAGCCAGGACAGGTCCAGGAAAAAGAGGACATACGGTCACGCTATTTTTAGAGAATCCTTAATAATTGATTCAAGTCCCAATTTAAAGCTTGCAACATTTGGCTGCCAAACAATCCAGAAGATTTATGGTTATTGAAGACATACCAACAACCTTTAACATTCTTTGCTGAATATGATTACAATCACAGGTGCAAACATCTCCTCCAGAATCAATCAAGATGTAATGGACACACTAAGACTCGAGTCTTTTAAAGAGCTCAGTGTCTGTAGATTGAGAAGATACAGCAGTAGTCTCAGCTCACCCCAGCTAAATGAGTAACTGACACATGGTCCTCATTTGTCTTCAGGGAAAAGCATTCCACCCTTTAATGGTATTATCCAGCCCTTTTTACACCCTGAATGTGCTTAATTTATTGAGCAGCTCTGGAGAATATCAAAACAAGTGAGGACCCTCTGTCTCGCAGGGGAAACATTCTTCTCAAAGCCAGAATCATTTGTGCTAAATCCAATCATCGATCATTTCAGGGCAGTCTCCCATCAGCAAACTTTATTTCCAGGCTCGGTAAGCTCTGATGCATGGAAAGCTTATCTACATGCAGCCAGATTACAGTGCTACTGTATTAGAGAGCAGATGAAGCATGCTTTCCAGGAGCATTGTTAACCCTTAACAAATGCCAATAATAGAGGGGTACTTGTTAAAGCTGTTCAGCTAGCAGCTGGGATTAACATGCCACCTGAGCGCAAAACTGATAAAGCCAGAAATCATGTGAAATACAGCCACTTGTAAAAGGTTTCTATTTTTAGCATCACCTATCAAAAAATGTTTTGCATTTCAAAGAAATTTGATGCTACAAATCACTGCACAAGCCTGAATAATCTTTTATAGTAGTTCCTAAATGGAACACCACAAAACTCGCTGCCTAATACTGCAGTCGCCACAGCTAAACAAAGTTAAAATCTTTCCCTTTTGCTCCAAGGCAAACAGATAACGTGGGAAATCCCCCAAAAAGATTGTTTTTGGTGGATGAGGCCTTAAGCTGATGACACACAGTGCAACTCGTTGGGTAATTTTGTTGGAAATGGGCAACGGCACTAGCTTGGGTAGTGCTGAATAGGTTACTGTTGATTAGTTAGCTTGTCTTATCACATTGCTTACTTCCAGCTGTCGTGTTTATCATCCAACATGAGATAGAGACCGAGCAAACTTCAGATTTACTTCTAGCCAAGACTTAATTTGGTGCTTAAATGTTCTTTGTTGGTTTTGTCGTGCTCACACCCAAATATTTCAGGTATGTAGCATTCAATGCAAGAGGCACAAACATTTAAATACATGAGATGGCAAAAAAATGGGTGGCTGAGTCTTAAATGTAGGTTATTTTCTTTTCCTTAAAAACTAATTAAATATGAGCTGTATGAGACAAATACAAAAACATCAAGTGAACAACAAGTGACATTACAAATCAGAAATCCAAAAATCCAAATGTTTATGGATGGATGATCATGAAAAGCTGTCGCAACTGAAACTTTTACTGGGATGTAATGACAAGGGGAGTTTATTTTTTATTTGTAATAAATGTTATGACTATATAAAGTCTGTGTTGTGCTTGAATTTTCCTATATGCTGCTTTTAAGTGAACATTCAAATTTATTTTACAACGAAGACCATCTCATGAGGTGGTTTGAGTATGTTTTATGTTAAGTCTGAGGTGTTTGTCGCTTATAAAATGCAATTTACGGTTAGGGGCACGGCAGGATTTAGCCTACCTTTTCATGCACATTATTCTAAATATTCTGCCCATTACAGGCTATTATACAAAGAGAATGATGACATGCAACGAAACAAAAGAGGGGATAAGTCACATTCTCATTTCTAGAGATAATGAGGGCTTATTTGTAAACTACTGACAATTAACACAGAAACTGAAAGGTTTAAGTTTAGTTTTCTGTGAAAATGAAGGTTTAAGTGTTCAATCAGAGATGCTTTTCTTTATAACTGAAGAAATCGAAAAATCTCAAATATTTATTTTATACTATTTAATTTAATAAATGACAAACTCATATTATAAATTATTATAATATTTCATTTTTAGAGCCAGGGCAATGTGAATGAAATGAGAACCTTTTCACTTGATTCACAATTTGGTCTATTCAAATGTGTCTGAGTTTGGTTCATTTAAATGTTTAGCCCCACTGAAATATTTCATAAACACTGGACTGCGTCTTTTAACTGTATGAGGGTGCATTTTTCTCTTTGTCATCAGCATGGAGGGGATGATGGGGGAGAGAAGTGGGGGGGGGGGTACTCATGCGCTCCTGTACTGACCTGTGCTGGAAGTTGAGCGGCAGGGCACACCCTGCTGTACTCCCCCCCAGCTCCCCCTCTCTCTGTGGGGTCCACTGCGCCGGTGCCTCCTCTGGCCAGCATCTGGACACAGGGCAACAGGGTGAGAGGCTCAGGGCAGCAGGCTCAGACAGCGCTGGCATCTGCTCCCACCGTCCCAAAAACATCCCACCCCATCCTCCCCTTACACTGGGACCAGAGACCCCCACAGTAAATAATGCAGAACATGAGAAGAAGAAAAAAACTGAAATCAAGTACTGTGGCATACGAGTATGGAATCAGAACAAGTCTGACTTTGCCAAAAAATATTTGAGATGTCTAAATAGACCAAATCAGTACCTACTAAGTGATAAGTAAACCTCAAGTTAAAGGATTTTTTTTATGTTTAGCAGACTAACGCTTTCCTAGAGAGATCGAATCTACAATTATTAAGAGCTTACTCAATGAATAAGGACATATGCATAAAAGACAAAGTAATTTAGTGATATAAATGCTAAATTTAACTCTTAAATTTATCTCTTTTCTAAAGGATGTAATCTGGTCTGTCAACTCGGTTGACCTTATCTACAATACTTGCAGGGACATCAACAGGCCAAAGTTAGTTAGGAAGTCTTGTGCATTTCATTTGTTTTAACATGCAATGAAAAAGCAATCCAGACAGGACAACCTTTTCGAAGGAAGCACATGCCTCCACTCAGCAAATAATGCTGGTTTGGGACACATTATACTAATTAATTTAGGAGGCATTATGATCCATTTAATGAGATACCACAACTGTGCATATTTCATTAGTCTTAAATAAAGGAAATCAGTTTATAAAAGATAGAAAAAAGAGAAATATATATTGTAGTGTCCAAGAATGCTGACCACACTAGGTGAAATCCTGTAAAAAGTGTAGTAAAGCGCCTCACTCTGCAAATGAAACTGCTTTCTCTGCCCTAAAACCATCCCACACTTGACAAAATAATAATGCATATTTCTCTCAGGTATCTGAACTATTTCAGGTCTGTGCGGAAGCACCGAAGGGCTTTTTTGCTTTATAACTGAAGGCGGCAAGGGCTTAAACTCAAGAATAACTGCTGAATATCACTGACAGAGAAGAAGTGACTAAAGAGAAAATGCATTTACGTCCATCACTAACAATATCTGGCATTATCCTTGAAGGAATCATTCACCAAAAAAAAAAAAAAAACTAAGAAGAAAAGTCAATTCTGTCATTCACTTACTCTTATGTCAATGAGATGCCTTGAACAATGTTTACACTGCTTTTTCTCAAAGCTTTCTCTGCTGCAGCACTCAAATTAAATTCATTTCTGCATATTAAAACTTGCCATATTACGATCAGTATTGTGACACACAAGAACCAACAGTGTTTTTACATCATTAACATGACACATGCTGTGACAAATCTTCATGCCAGTTTGAAGATGCAGAAGTTCGAATTAGATTTGCGAGCTACAGCGGAGGGGGAAAAGTAGTAATAGGTTACCTTGAAGGATGATTTATACACAATCTAGCTCTTAAAATATATATTTTGTTATCTTTATTGTTGGGTATGATCCATGCAATAAAAAAATACTCCTGATAACAAACATATTGGTTGACCTCTAAAGCCTTTTTGGTCCTTTTTAGAAAATCCAGAAGAGGGGAAAAATTCTTGCATAATTATAGTCTTATTATAGTGTATTATTTGAATAGAAATTGGCAAAGAAAATATTTATACTAAAAAATACTCTTAATTCTAAAAAAAAACTTAAGACTCCCCTGGCTTCAAAACTTGGTTGAACAAAATGATTCATGTTAAACGACTGGAAGTTCTTTTGGGCCTAACTTTTGCATTGTCAAACTGTCAATAACCTTACATAAAGTTCGCCCTGTAACAATTTTTAAACCTTTCTTATATCTACACCAAAAGTAATTAAGTGTAGAAACAATTTTCACTCAGAAATTGGTCAATTTCTCAAACATTTACAAAGAAATGGCAAGAAACACACATTGAATTAAACATTACATTTTAAAGTAAATTACTGAATCATAATTGTTTTATTTCTACAGTCTATGCATATGTTTGTTTGTTTTTTGTTTTTAGATGTCAGTCCTAACATGTGTGTCACAATTATATTGACTATCATTTTAATTATACTGATTCACTTCTGGAGCTTGACTGCATTAGTCCCCATTCACTTTCATGACTTGGAAAACAGCAGCTAGGTCATTCCGCAAAATAATGAAAGAAATTTACATTTTTGGATGAGTAATTCCTTATTTAGAAAGCTTGTCTTCATCCAAACATCTTCAAAAACCTTTTCAAATAGACCAACACAACATTCAACTCATGGGTATTTTGCACAAGTGAAACAAAGTCAACTCTTTGACCCAATAAATGCAGTATATACATAAAGGCAATATGGTTGCGTACATAAGTTCCGGTGTAGCGACCCTCCAACTCATTAATAGAAACTCGATTTGCGGACAGCTGCACACGCGCACACATTATAGGAGAATTGATTGCGCCCAACACACAATGAAAAGGATGAACACCAGAGAGGAGGAGGAGGGTAAAAGAGAAGTGAATTAATTACGAGAACCAGGTGGTCAAATGGCTTGGTGAAAAATCACAAGCTAATGACACATATACGCGCACATACGATCCCTCATTAAAAGGCAGCTTTTGTCCGGGATCGGTAGCTCGAGTTGACCTTTCAACAGATCGCAGGTCACTAGCTAGCCATAAGAGATCAATTTCACCGCGATCAATAGAAAAATGCCGACTGTATGCGCGCAGAATCTGCGGGAAAAGGCGGGAAAGTCGTCGAACCTGTCGGCTGCTTTCATCTCGAGTTTAAATCTGACGCTGTTTGACGGCGATGACTTAATTAAGCGCGCGCTGATTATCTATGCTAATGACGGGGTAGCACATTAATCCAATTCATTTTTCTAGTGGGGCCTCAATCTGGCAGACGCTCACTTAAAACCTAATGGCTTCACAGAGCCCATGGGTTTCTGATAACAAACATATTAGTTGACCTCTAAAGCCTTTTTGGCCCCATTTAGCAAATCCAGACGAGGGGGAAAATACTTGAATAATTCTAGTCTTATTATCAGCTTGGTGCATATTTAGTGTATTATTTGAATAGAAGTCGGCAAAGAAAATATTTGTCGTCAAAAGATGTCGACAATTT